>NC_088782.1:96891357-97194023 GCF_958450345.1 Calliphora vicina
GGTATTTTAGGGTTAGCGGTATTTTCGGTCAGATTTAAATAAGATGGGGTAACACTTGTTTACTAAAATGCCACCAAACACAGAGTTGTTAAACGTCAAACATATAACAACTCTGAGTTAATGATGATTTAATTCGTTAGTGTTGCCTATAAAAGAGTCCACTTATATGGGATGTTTGAAGTAAATTCGATCATATACAACGTCTAACTTTTATTATTAATTTTACTGTAACGAATTTAGAGAACGCCAACAAGAAATTTTTTTTAAATTCATAGTTTAATATTTCAAACCTAAAATGGCAACATCAACCACACAAACTTGCACAATAATTTTTTTATGTCATCACTTTAAAGGTGCAACATAATTCCATTATTTAAACAAAAAAAATCCAAACTATATAAAGGGTAAAGAGATAGAGAGAGGGAAATAAATTGACTTCATAAAATATGCATTCTTTGATAAATTATGCACGAGTAATATGGATGGATAGGATGTACTCATGTTGCATAAATGCATATTCCTTCACTCTAACCTTTAATAAATTTTTCTTAATATTGTTAAAGGAAAATAAGTATAATTTTTTGTTGTTGTTTTTTGTGATCGTTTTTTTGAGTGCATTTTTTTTTGTTAATGGAGTCTGCCTGCTTGCCAGCTTTATAATGTCTTTTAGGGTTAATGATCCTGTGTCAGGAATTTTGATTTATATCTTTAAATTATTCTTATGAAATGAGAAACAAAACAAAATATGAAAAATACAAGCTTAAAATCTTTAAAATTTATTATTTGATCGTCTCAAAAAATTGTCTGCCCAAGAAACAAAAAAAATTAATCAAATGAACACATTTTAAAGAAATATTATTAAAAAATGTTGGCATTAGCAAGCAATTGGTCAGAAGTTTTTAATTAAAATTGTTTTAAGTTTTTGTGTTTAAATTGATTTTTGAGTAATTACTAAATGAAGCGTTCACACTGAAATGGAATAAATTACACAAAACTGCAGGGTGAAGATAACTTTTTTAATGTTACTGCTAAATGTTCAGTACGTGTGGTAGTACGTACAAAAAATTCACTATCCAATTTTAAATTAGAAATGAAAACGATTGTAAGTAATATAATAGGGCTGCTTTCATTATGACAACTTCTACTGGATTCTTTGAAAGGAAGATCAGTTAAATGAATACTAAATTTATTAAGCTATTGTAAATACAAAATTAATTAAGTCCAAAACACGTTCAACGGATGACTGAATTGCATTTGTCCAGTCGTTTCCTTTGGGTATTGTCAGAGTATTCAGATCGAAATGGGCAAATGATCAACATACACCTCATAGCCAATAATGGATGGCAGGGAGAACCCACTTACGTCGAAATCAAACAAATCTGTCCATATATGAATGAAAAGACACCGACTCACGGTAGAGTTCAATGTGGTATCAGCCGACATATCTATATATATAAAAATGAAATGGTCCATGTATGTAATGGCATCACGTGAGAACGTATGGAGCGATTTGGCTGAATTTTTTTAATCGATTCGAAATTTTCAGGAGATGGTTTGTAAAGAAAAAAATCCAAAATTCCGGGTAAAACTCGAATTTTTTTTGAGTGCAGTCAACTATAATGAAAAAGATCCCTAAAATATGCAGTACAAATTTAGATATTTTATTTGCAAATAAGTAAGAACAGGCAGGCGTATGTGGGTTGGAGAAACTTGAAGAACTAACATTAGTAAATAGCAACCGGGCGAAGCCGGGCGGTCAACTAGTAATAAAATATATCATCTTCTTTATTGATATTAAAGCGGCCGTAGAACCCAAGATATTCATCGTTTCCCTCATCTACGAACCTGAAAATAGGGCTACATTGAGAATAGCTGACCATATCGGCATATCTCTCCATGTGGAAAAACTAATAATGGTGTGAATGTCTTGTAAAGAGAGTAGAGAGATCTCTGTGAGGAAAACCTGATATCTCTCCATGAGGAAAAACTGATAATGGGATGAAGGTCTTGTATAGAGCGTAGAGGGATCTCCATGAGACAAAACTGATAATGATGTGAATGTCTTGTAAAGACCGTAGAGAGATATCTTTGAGGAAAAACTGATAATGGTGTGAACGTTTCATTTTATCTAAGATAGGAGGAAGTAACATCATGAGTCGAAACTGGAAAAATCTGGACTTATATGAATATACGGAATTTTGTAAAAACTGTAAAGACGAAGAGAAATAAGAGACAATTGAATAATAGCCACTGACGAGACTTCAAATTAAAAGACTTTGTTGTTTGGGAATGATCCCAGTCTTTATTAACTCGACAGGTTGGTTCCGGAAGTAGGATAGTGAGTCTTGAATTTGGAATTATGGTACAATTTAGTATAACAACGGGACCTAAGGCTGAATCCAAGCGAGGTTTGCTTCAAGTGGCTGTCGAATTAATCTAATAAAGGGATTTTATTTTCTGAGATTCATCTCCTATAAATTCTTCAGGTTGTATAGAAATAAGTCAAACAATATCGGATGTGCTTGTCCCATTAGGAGTTGAAGAGTACCAGATTCTGGTACATGGAAAATAAGGTTAAATCGTAATAATTTTTATATCTCATATCTGAAATACTCTTGTCTGGTTTAGACTTTTACCAAAAAATTAATGGTTGACAGCGTTAAAGGAGGATAAAATCCCTTTACTAATTAATTTTGAATAAAGCAAGTTATGAATAAAAATTATCAGTATACAACCTAGATTTAATTAAAATCCAAAATTAAAGAAACTTTTTTGGAATGGATACAATTTATAAAACTTCATTCTTGTGTTCTCGATCCTTTCAGCAAGTTAAGATTTTAATACCGCCTTAAAAGCAAAACAATTGAGGAACCGCAGAACAAAAGGTACTTTTTTGAAAATTTCAAAATTTTGGGTAATTGATTTTTCTAGAATATTTCAAAGTACATTTTGTTCTGCGGCTCCTCAATTCTATTACATTTACTCTGGAAAATTAAGAAGTTGTTTAAAAATCAAAAATTTATTATATACCAGTGGAAAATTTGTGTCAGAATGATTATTGGAAATATTAGCTTGCAAATTCGAGGAAGAAAGTTTCGTTGGATACGTTGGAACGACTTTGTTTTCAACCCACAATATAGGAGAAGAAAATGTCATTCTAAATCCACATACCAAAGGTCCTCATTGCATGAAATTGACTGCATATTCCATAGCCTTGGAAGAACCTACGATAAAATCGAAGAAGACAAAGATGTCGAGAAGGATGGAGAAAACCTATAGATGTAGCTCGAAATCACTGAATGGAGGACAAGTCAGTATATTTATGAAGTGACCAAGTAGTGAAACAAATTATTGAAAGATGTCATCTGTGATTATATGTAAAATCACAAAATCAATGATTTGTTTTCAATTATTTACTGGTAGTCCAAAATAATCAAAGTCTCATTACGATTTCAGAGTATTTAGTGATACACTTCAGGAGTTAGGATAACTTTTCCCATATGATAATCATGTATCAAACACATTGATGTTTTAACCAAAACTTAATAACTTTACATTTAATGCTGTAGTAATATTGTTTATCTCGTTATTTGCTGTCTAGTCAAAGAGGTGAATTAAGAAATCAATTACACCTCACCGAAAAACTACCGTTAGCCAAGCTACTTGCTTGCATGTTTGGTTCGCACAACCAAAACTCCTAGTCAGGTTAATTATTTTATACCAACATTTATCTTATAAATCAATTTTATAAAATGAGAAAAAAGCAAATTGAAATCACTTTATAGTTCATATAAATACATAAGTAAATTAAAATTCCTCAACATAATTTTGCGTTTTCAACTACAACATTTTTTTAAGATAATTTATAGTCACCTGTATCAACATGCTAATGTTCAACATCAATTAAATTACACATTTACATGGATAAATCTTTATTTTCTTTTTGAAATTATTTCTTATTTTTACCAATTTTTCACCATTAAATGGAAGAAAAAAAAACAAACTTGATAGTTGTTTATTTAACATTTTCATAAAATAGTAATTTTTCTCCTTTTTGGTTTAGCGACACGAAACCGTTGAAGTTAATAAATTAAACGATTTGTTAGTCAGACATTTTGAATTATTTGACAGTTGTGATCCGTGTGGTTGGTTGGTTGGTTAGTTGGATGGTTGGCAACTACGCTTAGTTTGGGCATTTAACTAACAGACTGACCAACTAACTATTCGTTCATTCATTCATGAATTTTTACTCATTTTTTTTTGGTTTAAACAATATTTTTGTATTCCTTTATTTAGCAGTCTGTCTTAATGATCATTTTGTTTTGGTAGATTTTGTTAGATTGTTTTTATATGTTGTGGATTTTTATAAATTGCCATTTAAATGTAATTAAGATGTAATATTTTTTCCTAAAACTTGGCTGGAAATGTGAAATGCATCAACGTGTTGAAATGTTGTCACTTTATAAAGACTGAAACAGAGAAACAGCTGCTGTGCCACGTTTAACAATTTGATTTTATGAAAATTGTTTTTAAAAGGAATGTTGTATGAAGTTTTCCCAAGTTAATTTAATGATGACAATAAACTCAAATTGAAATTGTAAAACAGTCATTAGAGATACTATTTATTTGTTTATGATTGTTGTCATTGATACCAGTATAGAGTAGTAATTATTTGATTTCTTTATAAGGTAAAATGGAAAAAATTATTAACACCTTAATGGATTATGGAAAAATTATCTACATTAAGAAATAAATAAAAAAAAATAGCAGCACGCTTTTATGTTTTACAGACATTAAAAGGAAATATTGACTTTAATAGAGTTACAAATGATAAGCTGGCAGACAAGACGTTTTTAAGTTAATGGAGGTTTAACCTAAATTTAAGACAGGTTTTTGAAATGAATCAGGTTTTTGCAAACTTTTTTTGTTGTATTATTTCCTTTATAAAGTATAAACAGATCAATATTCTGCAAAATATTTAAATAAAGAGTAAACAATTTGTTAAAGGGGATTTATGAAAAAGATAATTGAATTTAATTGCCAAATATAAAATTAAAAACTTTCTGGATTTTGTAGGATTATTGAAGATTAAGAAGAACGAACATTGTCGATAAACTATTTCAAAATTGTCTTAAGAGTATATTCAAAAACTACTTCAACATTTTTCATTGAAATTGAGAACATTATACATGATATTGAGAAAATTCCAAATGAAATTGAGAATTTCCATTTTAAATTGAGAACATTCCAAATGAAATTGGGAAAATTCTAATCGAAATTGGAAATTGGACCAAATTATTTCAATAGGGTTAAGCATTGGTGAATAGGCATTAAATCGTAAAATTGCTGCTGGAGAGTTTTCGACGACTGTGGCAAGGGGCATTGCCACATATCAGAACGAGTTCAGATAACTGATTACCCAACTCTTGTTATCAACACTTTTGACCCATTCGTTTGCGCTTTCGGCAGAGAACGAACCTCTGCGTGTATCCATTTGAATAATGCTTGCGGTCCAATTGAACTGATCGGGAGCCAACGAGACCAACCATGTTTTCTACGACAAAATAAATTTAAATTGGTCTCTCTATCCAGACCCCCACATCTTTCCACCTCTGATATAATCGTTAATTTTGTTTTTATACCCTTCACCTTCGTGAGAAGGGTATCTTTATATAATTCTTCTGTACGTGTGTTAGTAATAGAACTTCTCCTTAACGGCTGGGCCGATTTCGATGAAATTGTTTGTGTATGTTTGAGTGGGTCCATGGATGGTTTAGATTCACAATTGACCGATATAGGTACAATGGGCGTGGTACTTCTCATACGAAGTAAACATTTATTATTGCATATCTGCTATTTTTAGAAAAGTTAATAGCCTTAAATAAAATTTTAGGCAGGACAACGTCTGGCGGGACATCTAGTATGTATATAAGTTTGTCATTCCATTTGTAATTTCTACATTTTTCATTTCCGACCCTATAAAGTATATTCTGTATCCTTATAGATAGCGGAGTCGATTAAGCCATGTCCGTCTGTCTGTTGAAATCAATTTTCTGAAGACCCCAGATATCTTCAAAACTTCAATCTGTCAGACATGCTTTCGAGAAGTTTGCTATTTAAAATCAGCAAAATCGGTCCATAAATAACGGAGATATGAGCAAAAAACCGGGACAAACTCGATTTTTGACCTATTTTTGATCTACATATATATCTGGATTACAAAGTCATTAATATAGACAATATGGATATCTATGATACATATTTCAAAGTCCATTGAAACGATGTAGATAATGCTATAGTCAGTTGGACCTTCAATGGGTCAAAATCGGAAAAAATATTTTTTAACCCGAATTTTTTTTTCATCAAAAAATTTTTTTTCAAAAAAAAAAAATTTTAAAAAATTTGGAAAAAACTTTTTTTAAAAAAAAATGTTGAAAAATAATTAAAAAAAATTTAATTTTGTTTACCTAAAAATATTTAAACAAATTTATTTTAAAGTATAATTTGGTTGTTATGTTGGAGTTATGTGACTTAAATGACAACTAGAAAGGTAAGTCTAAGTCTGTTGTCAAATTCCAACAAAATGTTCGTGCTTGAATTTTTGGGATTTTGGTGCTTATTGGGATATGTGTGAAAAGAGAGTAATTTTGTTTAATTTTTTTCATTGACATTTCTCTCTCCTTCCCTTTTATGTTATGTGATTTTAATTTGAAGGCTGTCATTTATCAATTAAACATCGATAAAATCAATTTGACTGTAAATGTTAATTTGTGAGAAATTTCCCACTAACTTTTAAATCAAAAAAAAATACAAATTAACACTAAACTTCCTCTTTAAAGCTATGAAAACCCCTAAAAGAGCAACGTCCGCTTAAAGTCAATGAAATTTTAATTAATTACGTGTTAAACGCCACCAAAAGTTTCTACAAATCAAATCAACAAATCTTTTTTCTTCAATATACATAGTTGTACTTAAAACTATGATAAAGACTTTACAAACTTCCTGTTTTATACAATCCGGTTCAACTATTTTTTTCTAATCATTAAGAAAAGCACACACACTTTTCATCAATTCCCTTTCAATTTCGAAGACAAAGAAGTGTTATTGTTCCAAAACACCCTAGAAATTCATTCATAAAGATGTTTCGTTGTTGTTGTCATTTAAATGACAATAAACACCCAATGTTGTTAAACAATTTTTTTGTTGTATTGAAAAATAGAAGTGTTTGAAACTCTAAGCTTTCACTCGCTTTTCGGTTTTATGTTGCGGTAAAATATGTTTTCATACATAATGCGCTATATTAGTGTTTATTGTTTTAAATAAACTAAAATTGAAATTTTCAATTTTATTTATTATTACTTTGAAGTACACTAAACCGAAAAAAAGTTTAAAACAAATAAATAAAGAATATCATAAATTACCAATGGGCCGTTTTAACGTTTTTTATGGGCCTTATAAAATTGAAATAAATGCTCGTACATTTGGTAGATACTGTATGTATGTTTGGAAATGTTTTGGTATTTTATAATAAGTGCATGTAATGTGGACACATCAAAAGATAAAACTGATACGATTTCTTGCTGTTGTTGACATCATAAACGAATACAACTGTGTGCAACAGCTAGAGTTGCCAATTTTAGTGCAGACTATATGACAGATAGTGATTTTTAGAAAAATAGCCAGGAGAGCGACCACAATAATCCACAAAACTCTAACTTGGGAATATTTGTGGAAGAAAATATAAAAAAACGGTAAAAATTAAGATTTTTGTTTTTAAAAAAAGCAAGAATAATTAAGATTTTGTAAAATATTTGATCAAACATCCTTAGGTGTTTATTTAATTCAGTTTAATATTCATTCTACAGAACCTATAAACAAAATCCAATTTTAGTCCTTCAAAAAAACACAGATAAGCCCCTTATGGACCATTCACATTGATCAAATATTTGACGAAAAAACGTAACCACTGTTTTCAATACATGTTTACTCCTTTTTCGTCAAATATTTCAACAATGTGAACGTACCTTTTTAGATATCCAGAGTTAATGTCCTTTATAACATGTCATGCTCTGCATTACCACACAGATCCGCAATAACTCTGTTATATGGTTCCTAATCGGGAAAAATGTCTGTATTTAACAGTATTATTTCAGCACAGTTTTATTATGTCTTCTTACCAATCGAATGTTTCGATTATATCCATAGATTTTTTTAGTTGTGGTAACCGAAATTATTGTTAAACAAATGCTTTTAAGTTTCTTGTATCGAAAAAATCTATAGATATAATCGAGTCATTTGATTGACAACAAAGCGCAATGAATGTGTGATGAAATAATGCTTTAAATGCAGAAATTTCTAAATACATATTCCCGGGAATTCCTGGAAAATTTTTCCCAATAAGTAACACTGCTCTGGAATTGTTAATTTGTTCAATTAATGTACCGTTTTTTGAGCATTCTTCACTAATTTTTTACCCCAGATGCTCTGAACCCATATTAACTCGAGCAGGTTTCGGCTAAGTTGAGCTAGGTAATAAATGTTATTGAGAACACATTTCGATCATATTACGAAGGAGTTTAGAGTCTTGATTGATGCAAGACTTACCACGTATATATCGTAATTGTATCGTAAATACCATAGGTATCGGGAAATCTGAGAGAAACCAAAGAGGTCAAGATCATCACAGAAAATCCTGAGCCATCGGTCTTTGAACGCCAGCGTAGACTGAGATCGTGTCACCCCGGAGGACAGAGTTTGCGGAAAAGTCAGTATTCCTACCCCAAATATACTAGACAATGTTCCAGCTGTTCCAAAATTGGCTTGTAAATTTTTTGTAGGTTGGTGCTTGACATATAAGGATGAGGGATGTTACCAATAAGCTTGGTCTTCAGTCCGCCTTACTCTTTGAATTTTAGATGTGTCTAGCATCATATTTGGACTGGTTTGAGGAGTAAAACTGTAGCCAGTAATAGTAAGAAAGGCTAGTGTCTGTATCTTGCACAGAATGGGACTCTGTAATTTGATTCGAAAATAAACACTTTCAAATAACAGTTTTTTTAACTCTGAACAGCACTTTTGACCACTGCGTACATCCAGTAAACAATATAAAGTTTGAGATCACATCTTTTTCCAAAGGTTTCTTACAAGTTAAAAAGGCAGATAGTGCCTTTCGGTATTTGGCTTCCCTCAAAAATTCCTGAATAGTAAAAAGTACGAATCTGGTTTTAGCCGTGTTCCTTGTTTAACAAGGATTACAATGTCAACAGCACGACCAAACTAGAATTAATAGTCCTGCTCTTCAGCATATTCAACAGTTCGTTGGTCTTTTGTCTACCCCTAAGTCACTGAGGGCTTCTACTATTTCAAATATTCATAAGAAAGCACTCTGTATATCCAAAATATATATTCGTTCAACTATTGCATCGATAGTACCGACAGCGATATGCAAGACTTTTTCCACTGACATTTCTTGAAGATGAAATATGGTCTTATATGACAAAATATCAATTTATAAAAACATTGTTTGTTCATGACTTAGAAAACCTTCCACACAATTCAGCAAATATCCCTGCAGTAAGGAATGCCATAATAATTAAAAACCTCACAAAAATATGATGAACTCCTGGACTAATTCAACGAGCTAACGAATCAACGAGCTAATGGTTCCTATTCTGCTCTTGGATAGCCTGCGACCTTCCACGAATGGCTTAATCTTGTTTCAATCATGATATTTAGATACTTTATGTTTAATTTGGATCTATCTGTCTTTCTAACTTGTTACATTTCTGTAGAGGTAGAGGTATTCGCATTCCTGAGCGAGTTGTACCATTTGAACTTGTAGAACATCTAGGATGCTCTGGCCCACTTTGACAAGGACTCTTTTGTCTCTTAGTGGGAATTCGATTAGGCTTCTTACGTATATAATCACTGGGCACTGTATGATTGGACATATGTCGAAACGTATGGGTTACCCATGTTGTTTGGATGAAGAGGAGAAGAGAAAATGAAGAGGATCGGTACAACACCTTTTATGTGACTGCCCAGTCTTACAAGAGCGATGACTACAACACCTTGTTATCGCTCTTTTTCATGATCTGAACTGTCTCAGAGATGTGTTACTAGTAAATATGATCAGTTTTAGTACCGGTTAGTCCTAACGGGGACCACATAGTCAACGAAATTAGGGAGGGAAACTATTCTTCCTTCATATTTCTAAGGGTACCACAATGGGCCACAGGGCCTCCGAGTGAACTCGCTAATTTGCGGACAACCCACGTAACCTAACCTAACTGTACCATTTGAACAAATTTGTAACCACAACAATTGCGTCGTTCATGTAACACCGATATTTATCTATCTAATACTCTACACAGAAAACGATTCATTGTGGCAACCGAAATGGTTGTCAATCGAAAAATTCTGTTGAGCACAGATGATATTTCGGTTTTAGCAACAAAAAGTCAGTCGGTAAAATTCAGCTGAATCATTTGATTGGAGTCTAATTCGGATTCCCCAAAGAATCGAATCTGTTTTCTCTGTGTATCTATTTGGTGTGATAATTATGGCTCAATTTCCAAGCTAATCTGAGTAAAATTTTAGTCTGCATACCGTTGATCGGTTCCACAAATACTGAGACCGTTAAGTGACAAAGCATACAAATGGACAATGTTATATTCTATAAACTAAATTAAATAGTTGGCAATCCTAACCCCCAAAAAAAAACCGGCTCTAGTGGTAACAATAACCACGTACATTTAACACTGACCTCAAGAAGCCAACAAAGAAAAAAAATTTACAAAAGTGCAAACTACGAAGAAAACATAATAAAAAAACTGGCAACCAACGTTTAAAGCAGCTCTATAAAGAAGACATGCAGTTGTAGTTAAAATAAAAATAAAATAAAAAAAAATTGTTGTTAAAATATGAGGACAACATGCAAAAGAGGTGTAAATTTGATACCTTTCTTTAAGATTTATATCTGGTTTTATTATACAAATCCTGGCTGGTTGGTTGGTTTAATTGCCACCGTTTTGATATATGTATTTGAAATGTGTACAACGTACATGTTTTGTCTTTTATGCGTTTTTGGGAAAATTTAATATCTCCAGCCACTGTACAGTGCCATGCTACACTTGTGCTAACTTGGGCCAAATTACACTTGCTTGGTTTTGGCACAGATACTATATTAAATGTAGCAAAAGTATAATTTTACAATTGTAATTTACAACAATGTTTTACGGTATTTATGTAAAATATGAAAATATGTGTGGAATCATGTTATGTTAAAGAAGATACCAAAATGATTCATTTCATTTTCAACAGAAAATATTGTTAGTTGGCCTGTTCATGTAAAGAAACCTCAACATAAGACGACAAGCATTAAGTTTTGTATGTTTTTGTTTTCGAATCATAAACCTTTTTTCCATTCTTTATTGTATTTAATTTTATTATTTACAAATGACCCATATTTTCTTTGAATACAAGAATACAAAACATTTTTATGGCTGATGACGTTTCGGTGATTCTTTAAAAACGTGAAAATATAAAGAGCCATTGTGAGGTTAAAGATTAGTTTTACTTTTTCCTTTTATTTAGTTTTTGTTTCAGTTCTTAATACTTGTACCATAACGAACATAAGGTGCTAAAGACCTTAATGAAATTTTTTACTTGTAACCATTTGTGAAGTGTTAATAAATTTGTAGTTTATTGGTCAACATTTTCCACAAAAAAAAAACTTCACCTTGGTTTGGTTGGTGGCTATTGCCTTAAGTTTGTTAACTTTTTGCTGATGACTTCGCGTGCTGCAAGAGAAATAGAAAACTCATTCGACTCAAGTTTTTTTTATTACATTTTCC
Organism: Calliphora vicina; assembly: GCF_958450345.1. Lineage (NCBI taxonomy): Eukaryota > Metazoa > Arthropoda > Insecta > Diptera > Calliphoridae > Calliphora > Calliphora vicina. The sequence goes on from NC_088782.1 coordinate 96,903,213, forward strand.
TAACATTTACTTGTGCGGTTTTCTTTGGGAAACGAGTTACAGATACTCAAATCGTTTGTTTTTTATGTGGCAACTGATTTGTTTATTCAAATTTAGTTTTTATGGCTTATTAGTGAAATTTTATGGCGATTAAGTCTGAGTTTTATTAGAGCTTCAGACATTTAATTGATACGATATTAATACTCTTTCAAAATGCAGCAGGGTATTATGTTTACAAATATTTAAAAAAACTTTAAAAATACTATAAAATCTATGGTTTAAAGTTTAATTGATTTGTAAAACCTTGACTAAATAGGGGAGATGGCGACAAAAATAAACATAAGAGAGAACATGGGGTAATAATAGGTCTCTAATAATCATTAAAGGTCAATTATTACTAACATAAGAGAGAAAATAGGGGCGATTATTTGGGTTTTAAGAACCAAAGATTTCATATTTTCTTTATTTAGAAAATCTACACATAACCTCAGATTTATCTAAGCCAAATCTTAAATTATTCTGTATTAAATATTTAAAACATTTTGTTTTCAAAAGAAACCAATGTCACTACAGTTTCCAACAAATATTTTAATGTTTTCAAATTTAGCTAATTTTTTTATTAAAACTGAAATATCATCAAGCTAAAGAAAACACCATACACTTGAAGAATGCAAACTTAACTGGAAGACATAAAGCATGATGGACAGACTGCCATATTGGCGTCTGGACAAATGCACAAAATACACATTAATGTTTTGAAAAAATATAGTATAAAAAAAAACATAATACACATTGGGTGTCTGGCTTAATGAACCCCAAAGGGGGTTAATGTCTAAATAAAATATTATTATAATAAACATTATTAAGTTGTATGGACAAAATTCATTTTATAAAACAAATGATGTGAATAAACAAAATATGTACGATCCAACGATCATACATACCCATTTATCTGTAAGTTTGTGTGTGCATTAAATAAAATAAAATATTTTTATCTGTCTAATGAAGCAAACATTTTGTTTATTTGTATAGTTTATTAAGCTTTTGTTTTATAAATATTCAAAATTATTTTACATCATTTAAATTTAAAATTTTCAATTTATTTAAAAAGATATGAGAAAGCCTTTGGGAAGAGATGGGGTCTTAAACCATATATTGTACACTGCGGTCATAAGACCTATGGGGCTCTTGTTTGTTGGAGAGCGGTTGACATTAAAACTCACCTTTCTATTCTAAACAAGTTACAGAGAATAGCATGTCTTTACTGACTCTATGAATTTCAACCCTCAGGTCAGTCTAGAGACAATGCTAAATATAACCCCCCTGGATATATATGGATGTTCCAGAAGCTAAAAGGCCTAACTCCACTTTTCGAAAATTTCTCAGTTTTCTTATATTACTATCTAATTACTTGTGAACTCTTTGAAAATTGTTTTGTTCTTTTATTATTTAAATATTTTCCATTAAAAAATATGAAAATCGGTATAGGGTTAGAATCTTATTTGATTTTATGCCGAAACTATTCCAATTTACTATTCTTTACTTAAACGCATTTTAGTCCTTTTAGCTTCTGACACATCCATATATCAAGTGCATTTCTGTTAAGTCTGATCTACAACTCAAAGAGTCGAGAGGACTGAAGAATGACCGTATTGGTAACGGCTCCATCCTACAAAAGATAGACAGGCTAATCATGGGGCAAGAAACGGACTATATGATACCTACTCCGAACTGTGATAGAACATTTAGGGCCGCGAATTCTGTCCGTAGGGACGAAGTGATCTCATGCGACACTAATGGTTTTAAGACAGAAACGGGCACGGCTCGGGAATTTTCTACGATGAACTGGACCTTTTGATATCTTTTTGATTGTCCGATACCTGCATGGTCTTTTAGGCAGAGATTTATGTCATCGATACAGCAGAGAGAAGAATCCGGGAACTGAATCTTGAAAACTCGACTATTAACATCTACTTTTTTAAAAGAGAAGTAACACTCAGGCAATTAACACTATTGGTCAATTCACAAGGTCTCCTATCATGGCATATTGTTATAATGTCCGAATGCCTAAGAGTCGGTTATTAGGACATTATGAAAATATGACTGATAAGAGACCTTGTGAATTGACCATATATATTAATTGTGTTACTCTCTTTGGAAAGGCGATAGTGTAGAAGGAAAGTAGGTGAATAGCTATTATTTGACAACTCTGCTATTGCGTGTTATGTTTGTTATTAGTGCATGTTGCAGCGCCTCTGGTGGTGAGATTGAGCATTATTCAAGCCAACAACCTTTATTTATTTATATATTTGTCTTCGTTTCAATGTTATACCACCGAAGGATAGCCTTGCATCAGTCAAGGCTATTAACTTCAACGTTATTAGGTCGAAATGTCTTGTCAATTGTATCCATTCACTGGCACAACTAACACAACATCACATCGAGTAGATATGGGTTCCAGGGCATGAGGCCATCCGGGGAAATGAAGTATCTAGGGTCGTCCCTAGATGCAATTCTTGTGCAAAGGGATATTCATACTCCCTTGGTGGACGTATCGAATTTGCTAGATGAATGGACTTTCAGAGAGACGGAACTCAGGTGGTCAAATATCATCACTTGTAGAACATCCCGAATGTTCTGGTCCACTCGGACAAAGGATAGAACCAGGACTATTTTGTCTCTTGGTAGGAATTCGATTAGGCTTCTTATGGGTATCAGAAGGAACGTATGCGTTACCCACGTAATAGCTATTGTAGAAGTTGTTTAGATAAGGAGGAGAAGAAAGAATTAGTACAACACGTTCTATGTAACTGCCCGGCCTTACAAGAACGTAGATTACTACATCTTGGTAGAGCTCTTTTTCATGATCTGGACTGTCTTAGAGATGTGTCACTTATAAATGTGATATGATGGATTTGTGCGACCATAAATATCTGAAAGTTCCAAACAAATGTTATGTAAGAAAATATCAAACTTCCAAATGTTTTACGGAACGATCAACCTTCCCATATGGTAGCTACTTCAGTTAAACGCTCTTAATATTATCAAAATTAAGCCATGATCAGTTTCGTATATACATATGTTAATCATGCCACCGATTTTTGTGACGATATATCCACAATAAGGCCCACTTCAAAAAGTCACTTTAACGAATCTTGTGCAAATATTTGTATAAAACTCAACATAAATAAGTTCCTGATGATCTGGCCTAAGCAAACAGTGAAATGCGCATAGGAACTAGCTTATCCTTCAACAATAAATTTCAGTGAATTTATCAATAATTGGGAATTCAGCACACAAATTCTTAACAAAAAAATAAATAAGTTACGTTATACACATAAATCAGGACACTAAATAATATGATTATTGGTACATAATTAGCCATACCTTCCACTAAGGTCCACTTCCGAAAAATACTTTAACGAGCATAAATCTTTTACACGCATTGATATCTAAATTAAGTTATCCCAACAAATTGTATGAGAATGGGGTCCCATTGGTCCCAGATCTCAACTTCCACTTCTGCCAATTTTAATCATGAGTTAACAACAAATCATGGATTTAAACTGAGTTTAAACCATAGACTTCTCAATCAAACCAATAACTTGCTGAATGCAATTTTTTCCCGAAATCTTTATTCGAATTGAACAAATTTAATTGTAACAAAAAGAACATTTACAACATTTACACAATACCAACCAGTCTGCCCCCTTTTATATTAAAAAAAAAACAGATCACAACTTGGATCTTGACAATTTTAATCAAAAGTTAACAACAAATCATTTATTTAAACTGAGTTTAAACCATAGACTACTCAATCAAACCAAGAACTTGCTGAATGCATTTTTCTCCCAAAATCTTTATACGAATTGAACAAAGATAAATCATTAAACGAGCATAATAGAATAAATTGTAAAATGTCCCTAATTTAAGCATTTAAAAACTTATTTTTTTACAAATGTATGCTCTAGTTAAGGCAATATTAGAATACTGCAATATGCAGTATTATAATAAATATTTTCTATAGCTTTTGTAAACAACGTTTTTTGTAGCATTAAATAGAAATACTTAACATTAAAATGAGGCGCATTACAGAACATTAAATAAAATACTCATAGATACAAAAATATCCAGCCAGCCAGCCGTTTAGCATATTTTGCATTGTTTCGAATGTTTGAAGTTTGTGTAAATGAGTGGAGTGGAGTGGAGTGAATGAAAAATAGTGTGGCAGACAGAATGAAGGAAAAAAGCAAAGTGGAAACAGAAAATATGCGAAGAAGAACCCTTCATTATCATTTTATTTATAGAGCTTAAAGCAGTAAAAAGCAGGCAGCAGCAAAAGTAGCCAGCCGTGCCAGCAAACACAATGTAAGCGTAAAATATGCTATAAACAAAAATTATATACTTTAATGTAAAATAACCATAACTACTCGAATATATAAATTCAGGCAGACATAAAGTATGCATACAAAATATACACAGTGATATGACGCTGTCGATGTTGCTGATTGTGATGTTGATGGCGATGACGATCAGTCTAAACTTAATGTTCAGAAAATTATGTGGAAATAAAGGTTCTTTTTTTTAATTTTTCTTTTTCTAAAAAACGCACATTATTATTTTGTTCGTTTTTCTTTCTATGTTTTTTGTTTTAAAACTAAGTATGATGGTCAACTGTAATAACTTTGTTGTTGGGGGAACAGAAACTATTTTACATTTAGTAGCGTTTACAAGTAGTTCTTAGAACTATTAACTTGGTTAAGAAGAAACTCTTAGTATGTTACAAATAAATGAATATATACTTTTGAAATATAATGATGACTTGTGTAGGTATGTAATAACTTTAAATTCTTATACGTTTTGTAATTTGAGTAACATTGAATTTAATTAAAGTTTTCTATAAGGTCTCATTAATTTTGTGGAAATTTATAGTAAGTGTTTCCTCTATTCTCATTTGCAAACTTTTAATAGCTCATATGTTAATATGGGAAATGTTTGCAAATAGCAAACAGGGTTTGAGAATTTGCTAGGGAGATTTATGAGGTAGTTGCGTTCCAGTATGTTAAACAATAAATATTAAGATATTCTGTGAAGCATAGACGTAAGAATTTATCATCCACTTTCTCAGCGCATCACAGTTGTTTAACTTAGATGAGAACTTAGATAATATAAACGCAGCTTAAGTCACGCAAAACATTAAAAGTTTATCTCATAGCACTCTTCGTCTGTGACTGAAAAAACATATATTCCTTGTAATATGGTAAACCATAAACTGACTAGTTAACTACGACAGGATGACGTCTTTTGAAATAATGAGTATCATATAGAAACATGCGGCTATCGGGAACTATTTCTCTAAACTATCCAAAACACATTGCAATATCGTTGAAGATTCAATATCAGTTGTTGAAATATTTGAAAAGGTTTCTAGGAGGTTGACTATGCACTTTTGGAAAAACTAATGAACTTAGACATCTGTATAAGTGGTTGCTCTGAGGACCTAGTAATATCGGTAACTGAGTTGGAAGATGTAACGATATCGGAAATAAAGCCACCAACTGGAGCGGGGAAAGGGGTTTGAGTATCAATACGATCAAAACTATTTTTGTGTCATTTGCCAGACGTAGAGTTCCAAGACTCCTCGGGCCGCCTTTAAATGTCTTATATTTTGAGTTCTTGAATGAGGTAAAATATCTTTGGGAGACATGTTGCAAGAAAGCTATTAGAACAGTCAATGACTGTAGTAACTCTCGACGGTTTTAACATGCGGTGATAAAATAATATATTGTTACTGTAATTAGACCAATACTCACAAATGTACCTTTATAATGGTTGTATAAATTGGAATGTGACTTCAAGAACTTTGTGTGATCTGTTACCGGGAACATGAGGACCAACCCCACTCATGCTTTCGATGCTATTCTTTACATAGCTTCCTTATACATTTTGTCCATACAGCCACAGGCGAAATCGTTTAGACCCATGTGAATTCTCGGGATCTATGAGAAGAACTATATATGCTATCTATTTTGGGATTGTACAGACATTTCGAAGTCTAACCTGAATGGGCAGACTGGACACGATTAACGAATTCGATCATGAAGACAATGTTGGTTTGAATTGCTAATTCATAGGCTTTCATGTATCAAAAACAAATTGTTCTGAAGTTTAGAATCTAAATAGATCAATGGTGAGACTGGACACGATTAGATCTCTTAACGAATTCGCTCATGAAGACCATGTTGGGTTGAATGGCTAATTCATAGGCTTTCTTGGGAGCGGGACCTATTTTTGGCATCCCATGGGATACGTTAGGGTAAGAAATTCTTTTAAAATTGATCAGAATTCGAACGATAACGAAATAACTTATCTGGGCTCAGGCAGTCAAAACGATTCATTATTCTGTCCTGGGGAAACCGCAAACGTATCTCGGAAAGAGCGATCTGCGAATACTCACGCGACTATTCAACTGATATTGTGGTCTTAGATACCACCAATTTGCTTTAGAAAGTTTTTGGACAAAACAGTGGAGATTTTGCGAAATGCACGCTCAGGCATTTGCAGTGTTTGGGTCCAGCAGATCGAAGTAGATCGAAAAGTTCTTAATGACGACGGTGGATGTTTTTGGTCTCTTATTAAGGTGGAAATTAGCTTCTTTCGAATTTGGTCATGAATGTCATGTTGGGTTGAATGGCAAATTCATAGGCTTAGAATACGAACGATAACGGAATAGTTATCTGGGCTCCGGCAGGCCAAACAATTCATTACTCTCTCCTGGGGAAATCGCAAAGTCGCTCGGAAAGAGCGATCTGAGAATACTCGCGGAACTATTCAAAGGATATTGCGGGATGCACAATCAGATATGTGTAGTGTTTGGGTCATGCAGAGCGAAGTAGTTGAAAAGTCCTCAATTGCGATCGGAGAGATCGATCGTGGGACTATTCAACGGATATTGTGGTCTTAGATACCAACAATGTGGGAATTTTAAGGTCAAAACTCTGGAGATTTTGCGAAATGCACGATCAGATGTTTGGGTCATGCAGAGCGAAGTAACTCGAAAAGTCCTCAATGGCGACGTTGGATGTTTTTGGTGTCTCAATTAAGAGGAAATTGGCTTCTTTCGAAGTCTGGACCTATTGTGCATTATATCTCTGAATGAATAGGTTGTCATTATGTTCAATAGCTGTTCATGAGGGTCATGTTGGAAAGTGATTGGCTTATAGGAGACCGATGCGTTTTCATGGGATTAGAACCTGTTTTAGCATTCAGAGATACGCTATGGATTCCGAATTCGTACGACAATGAGGTAGCGTATCTGGACTTCAGAAGACCAACCGAGTTATTACTCTTTCCAGGAGAAAATCCCTAAAACTGCATTCGACCGGAAAGGCGAACTGGGAATATGGGACTAATATGGGACTATTCAGCGGGTCTTAGATACCACCAATTTGCTTTAAGAAATGTTGGGGCAAAAGCTTTGAAGTGACTTGAAGTTGGATGTTTTTGGTCTCTCATTAAAGAGGATAATTGTCTTCATATAAAGCATATTAGGTGAAATTCAGATCTGTTCTTTATCGATATTGACAATATTCAGACATTTAATAAAATAAATTAAAAAATCGGGAGTTATTTCCAGATCAGAAACATAATTTGGAATTTGATAGTTTCCTATTCTTATGTAAAGTGTATTTATGTTAAAGCCCGACACCAAATAATTATAACAAAAACTATAAAATTATAAAAATAAATGACACCATGAGGAATGTTACCTAAAAAACTGCAGCTATACCCACTTCCAGAACGGCGACCAGTTGTTTTATTACAACTCCAAGTATTTTGAAAATTTATTTTATCCTTTGCTGTGGACATAATAAGGCACGTTCAAATATTTCAATGCTCCACGGCTGATGAAAATTTTTATTGCAAATCGAGGCGATAATTCTATTAGGGAGAAGACACTGGTGAATGTTTGCAAAGATGCTGCCGCTGAAGATGTTGTTAAAAAAATAAAATCCAATAAAATTGTTAAGGTAGTTGAAGTTTTGTTTTAAACGCCAAAGATCCATGTAGCAACTGGTGGTTAACCAAAGACGAGAAAATGAACAAAAAGGAACAGCCACTGGTTGGCTGGATAATGATGATGATGATAATAACGCTGATCGGAAAGATGTTTCGTTGTTTGTTTCAAGTTAAATCGAGGGTTTAATATAAAAAGTGCGAAAACAAAACAAAAAAACACTTAAAAACTGAATTTTATTTCGTACTTTGAACTTGAATATGTTACTTTTTTTAAAATTTTATTTTAGCCGTGTTTTGTTTCGTGTGGTTTTTTAATGGTTTTGTAATCTTTTGTTTTATGTGAGGAATTCTCTTCTCTTCTTTATTTATTTTTTTGTTATATTTTTTGTTAAATATTTATTTATATATGTATTTTTTTCTTAAGTTTACAAACTTTATTTATTTTTTAATTTAACACTTTTTTTCTTATTTGTTGTTTTTCTGTAAAGGCGGCTTTTTTAAAAAGGATTTTTTTCATTTCGTTTTAATTTGTTTCTTTCTCTCTTATTTACAAAAATAAAAAAATGTGAATCATTTACTTTTGTTGTTGTTGTTGTTGGTTTTTTAGATTTAACTGAATTGTTACATTTTGTTGTTGGCTGTTAAGAGATCATTGCCTCTGTTGTTGGTGTCATTACATTTGTTGCTGTTGACAATTGTCATGTTTGTTTTGTTGCTGTTGGCTTTAGTTTGATGCTGCTGTATCTGTATCTTTTTTAGCGGTGGCTGCATTTAGTTTGTGTGTTTACCATGGCTACTTGCTGGTTGTTTTCTTTATTTTTTTTTTGTTATTTCTTACGTTTTTTTCCACGTTTTAACAAGCAATTTGAAAATCATTAAATTCTTGTTACTCTTTAAAGGAAATTTAATTTATTTGTATGTTTTTTTTTCTTATTTCTTGATCGTTATTACTTTTGTTGTTGTTGATGTTTTTGTTCATCTTGATTTTCTTAACACCATATTGGGTAATTGTAGATACATATTTACCGGTTTCTTTTGTTTTATTTAATTTACTTTTTTTCCACTCTTTTTTTTTACTTATTTATTCGTTTTAATTTTATGATTGTTATTATTTACAAATTTCTTAGAATTGTTACTATACATTAAGTTTCTTTTTTTACTTTATTGATCAAAAGATAAATCGTTATTATTCTTAATCAAAAATTATAAATATGTATATTGTGGATAGGTAGATAGATGTACTAGATGTATTTCGTACTATAAGAAAATCAATAAAAATCATATAAAATGACATGCAAAAAAATGGAAATATTTATTTATTCTAAACCATTTGTTAACATTTTTAATTTAATTTTCAATAATTCATAAAATTTAATTGAGTTACCGGTTTTGTATTATCATTTTACGCTTTAAGTTCGGATTATCTGATGGAACGTAACCATAACCGTAAACGTTTACTTAACTAATGACTTTAATGTGATTATAAAACATTTTAAACGTAGAGAATTAAATATAGAGACGAGACCATAGAATGAAATATACATAGAAGCATAACTGAGAGACAAAAACCTAAGTTTGTTGTCAAAAACCTCAGTCTTACAACAACAAAACACATGTAAATCAATATAAATGGGGAGACAGTAATTATTTTAAATATATTTTACTCAATGTGCGTCTGTCCGTATATTAATTGGAAAAGGGTTTCCGAAACCTCCAGATAATCTATGGACCCACATATGGTATCAATATATCAGATATAGTCATTAAAACTTTTGTATTGAAAATCAACAAAATCAGATTATTAATTACAAATATATAAGCAAATACCCAAGACTACCTCGATTACTCAAAAAAAAAGGCTTAGCAAAGGAATACTTTTTAAATTGGTTGAGTTGAAAAAATAATCCAAATCGATCAAAAATGTCCGAGATTCAAGCTAAAACTGGTTTTAAAATATACGATTTTTCGGTACTTGTAAAAATTTTCAAAACACAAGTCATTTGCTTGCATAGAGAAAACAAATTCGTTGCGACAAACAGATTTGTTATCAATCAAATAAGTCGATTACACAGCGCAACAAAATCTAGAACATTTTAGAGACTTTTTAAACCACTACATAATTTTGAAGTATTGTAGTTCCAGTAGTATAAATACGGACCAAATTTTAAATTCTATGGAGAATTTCTTTTTTAAAATTTTTATTTTCTAAAATTTAGAATTTTTCTTAGATGTTTCTCCACATAATTTATAATAACGCAAAAAGGGTTCGACCGACATTATTTAATAAACTTAGAATAGTTTGTATTTACATAGCCTTAATCCGTTTATATATTGCTTTTTAATCGGCTTAGTAGTTTCGGAGTTATAAAACAAATTGAAGCAAAAAATATATTTTTTACCTGAAAATAGCAAATTTTTTTGTTTTAAAAAAATCGTGAAAAATCGAAAACGGCAGAAATTTTTCAAGTTTATTACTTTATCGCAAACCCACATATAGTAGCAAAAATATGAGATATCGAAGATAAAAATCGATTAATTATTTTCGAATTTATTCACAATTAAGTGAATTCGCTCATTTTCACTAAATTTTAGTTTTTTGTTTGATATACATAAAATTGAGTAGTTAATGTTCTTCTTTTGATTGATTCAATTTTTAAAACATATTCCCCAAGCTATGTACAAATTTTCACATATACATATATTGCGTTTAAATCGGCTCAGTAGTTTTGGAGTTATAATAACAAATTGAAGCAAAAATTATATTTATGAAAAATATATGAGCGAATTCACTTAATTGTAAATAAATTTGAAAATAATTCACCGATTTTTATGATCGATATCTCATTTTGTTCCTATTACATGGCTTTGCGGTAAAGCAATAAATCTAAACAATTTCTGCCGTTTTCGATTTTTCATGATTTTTTTAAAACAAAAAATCTTGATATTTTCATATAAAAAATTAATTTTTGGCTTCAATTTGTTATTATAACTCCGAAACTACTGAGCGGATTAAAACGCAATATACATTTATGTGAAAATTTGTACGTAGCATGGGGAAAATGTTTTCAATATTCAATCAATCGAAAGAAGAACATTAACTACTGAATTTTATGTACATATATCAAACAAAAAAGTTCAATTTTGTGAAAATGAGCGAATTCATTTAATTGTCAATAAATTCGAAAATAATCCTATGATTTTTATCTTCGATATCTCATTTTGTTGCTATTATATTCGGCTTTGCGACAAAGTAATAAACCTAAACAAGTTCTGCCGTTTTCGATTTTTCGAAATCTATTTTTACATAAAAAATATATTTTTTGCTTCGATTTGTTATTATAACTCCGAAACTACTGAGCCGATTAAAACGCAATATATAAACAGATTAAAGGTTATGTTAATTTGAACTCTTCTAAGTTTACTTCAATAATCTCGGACTAACCCTTTTTGAGTTATCATAAATTATGTGCAGAAACATCTAAAAAAATTCACAATTTTAGAAAAAACATTTTTTTAAAACAATCTAGCCATAGAATTCAAAAATTTTACTATTTTTGTACTTAGATAACCATGATGCATCAAATCTATAATGTGGTTAGTGAAGTCTTTTTTTGCTGTTGACCTGTGTTATAGATACATATTGTTTTTTTCGTTCCAGATATAGAAAGTCAGTTGATAAAGAAGAATTAATATTAAAAGAACTGAATTTTTTTCTCCCCACCTAAAAATTGGTGCATGAAGTCTTTTTAATCTAATGATGGGTAATTTTGAAAACAATAATATAATATTTCAATCGAAAATTCACTACATATAAATTGTATGACTGCTACTGCATTTCTCAAACAATTGGTCAAACGCCAGTCCGATAAAATTAGCAGTTTATTCGTCGAACTTTTCAGTGCTTTTTACAAACTGAAAAAAAACAAGTAAGAGAACTATATTCGACCGTGCCGAATCTTATGTACGCTTCACCAAATTATACTTCAAAATAAAAATTTTAAATATTTTTAGTAAACAAAATTATTTTTTTTTGCACTTTTTTCATTTTTTGGAAAAAAAAAATTTTCGAATTGTTTTTTTGGTTTTTTTAATATTTAGCGAAAAAAAACTTTTTGTGAAAAAAAAATCGGGTTAAAAACTATTTTTTCCGATTTTGACCCATTGTAGGTCCAACTTACTATGTTTTTATATACGTCATTGCAGAGGTCTTTGAAATATCTATCATTAGATATCCATATTGTCTATATTAATGACTTAGTAATCCAGATATAGGTAAAAAATCGAGGTTGTCCTGGTTTTTTCCTCATATCTCAGCCATTTGTGGACCGACTTTGCTGATTTTAAATAGGAAACTTCTCGAAAGCATGTCTGACAGAATTATTGAAGATTAGGATCTCGAAGATATCTGGGGTCGTCAGAAAATTGATTTCAACAGACAGACGGACATGCCTTAATCGACTCCGCTATCTATAAGGCTCCAGAATATATATACTTTATAGGGTCGGAAATGAAAAATGTAGAAATTACAAACGGAATGACAAACTTATATATACACTTCTCACGAAGGTGTAGGGTATAAAAACACAAACTGCGAAGCGTTCTGCTTGTCTGCAGATACACTTAGAGTCTCTGGCGGGAATCGAACCCGCAACCCTCAGATTGATAGTCCAGCACACCATCGTCCAGTTCTGTTCTGTTCTGCACAAACAGAACATGTCACATTAGTAATTTTATTGTATTGAGCAATACTGAGGCATGTAATAGAATTATGTGAATGAGAGTTGGTGATAAAGTCAGAAGTGACTTAAAATTTCCAATCGGATATCATTGGAAATACAATAGCGATTTTCTTTTGAATGAAAACTGTAAATATTTATTTGTGAAATCCAATTGAAAATCATTTTATATGGGTATATTCTCCCCTAAGAAAGCTTGCTGGCTGATTACAGCATCGTCACCTCAAATAGATAATTGTAACAAACCTCCATCATCACCATTGTACTCTCGCGCTGACATCTAATGATAAACAAATTTCAATTGAATGTCAACAAAGCGTCCATTGTTAATTATTTGAAATTAAAATAAAAATTGATTTACCATAGCAGGCAGCAAGCAGTATATTTATTTTCATTATTATTATTATTATTATTGCTTTTGAATTTTCTTCTATTTATTTGGTTTAATTGAAAAATATGTCTGCATGTCTGAAAACACTCATGAAATTCAATTAAAAGTTTCAAAGCAACCTCTTCACCATTTCAGACAATTACTCTCGCCCTCTATTTACTTGTTTACCGGCTTATCAGTTGTCATAACTTTTTTTCTATTTCTCTTTTTTTTAATATTTTTTTTTTATTATTATTATTGTTTATTATTTATAAATATTCTTTTTTATAGTTATTTTTCTGTGTAAATGGAGACACAACTTCAAATACAAACACTTCGATTCTTTAGTTGGTGTTTTTTTCGATTTTTTTTCTTCTATTTGACAGATAAGAATCTTAAAAGACATGTTCATTAATTCATTGCGAGTATAAATTGTATAAATACGTACTAGTGTAGCTCAACAGTAGTAGAAAGTCTTACTCTGCGATCACTGATCACTTGGTGTTTGTATAATATTTAATAATTATATTTTATTATTTTCTTTATTAACTATTAAAACTTTCATAAAGTATTAAAATTATGAATTTTTACACAATTATTTTGTCTACTTTATGTGTTTTAAATAGTTTTTTGTTTGGTTGCTGCTGCTGTCTTGTTTAATGAGGGAAATTTAATTCAAACAATTTTTTCTAAGCACGTTCCGGGTTTTATCATTAAAAAAGCGTGATTTTAAAGATTTTGCACTTAGATTAAGGGGTATCTGTGCTGTGGGTTTTTTGAAAATCTAAAAGAATGAATGAAATTTTTGTTTTATAGTTTCATTCATTTATTTCTTTACATGAAAAAGAGTTGTGTTGGAATTTTAAAATTTGAAATAATGTAAAAAAGGGGTTTTGACTTGGGTAATACCAAAGCCTTCATAAACCCTTAAAATACCTTTGATTTTCCTAAGGACGAGGTAAGGCATGATCATGACAACTACTTGAAATCCAAACGGTTTTCAGTGACAATTTTTAACTATCCCCCAATTCAAACTGCATTATAATTCAATAATTCCAAAAAATTAACTCAATTAATTATAATTTATAAATGCCTCAGAAAAATCATTATTGAAAATTACAACTTTTAATTTGCAAAAAATTACAGTAAAATTCAAATATGCGCACTTAGCATTTGTTTTAATGCATAAAATTACAATAAAACGAATCTTGAATTTGATCAAATAAAAAACAAATTATGGAAATTTAATTGAAATTTTATGCAATAAATTAATGCTAAAATTAGATAAAAACTCGAGTTCAATGCAAATAATTTGCATTTTCAGCAAACACAAACTTGTTTCTATAAAATTCTAAAGATATGTATCTCTCATAGATTTTAGTAAATAAATATAAATCATTACAAAAAATGAAGAGTTAATTTATTATAATTTGTTTTGTATGCAACCAACAGCTTGAGAATTAAGTATGTGCTTTTGTTCAAATGTATTAGAGGATAGATAGTTTGTTGTAGATAAGAAAATGTAGCTGTGAAATACTTCAAGCTAAATAAATTAAATAGATACAATTGTTGGCGGGAACATAAGCTGGATGGAAAAACTTGATGAGTCTTCTCAAAAGATGTGCCGATACTTATTCACTTTACTAGAAAAAAAATTTGAAAAAAAATATTTTTTTAATGAAACCAATTTTTGTAAAAGCTAATAAATATGCGCATTTGTCAAAAATTGTGTAATATCTCCAGATTTAGAGTCATATTATATGTTAAATTAAAACTTTATACCTTCTCTAGGTTAATTACTTCGTTAGAAAGTCCTTTGAATTGATATATATGCCCATTGTCTTTGTGCAGAACTTAATATCCGAGATATACGCCAATAAATTTATTATTAGACAATATTAGAGCTGAAATTTGAGTACGATATGAACAATTTCATTAAAAACTGGAAACCTGGTTTCAACAGAGACAATTTAGAAAGTATTGCTGAGAGATTTGAGGTGTTTTACTTCTATTTGATATATTGGAGCTTTCAAAAGCTTTGTGTATAAGTTTTGGGTAAAAAATCCAGATAGGCGTGGATTTTGCCTATATCTTAGTTATTTATGAGGGGATTTTGCTGAAAAAAAATTAATCAGCCTAACTACAAAAGAAATTTTAAAGTTGATTTTTGTTAAAGTCGACATTATTTTAAAATAGAACTATTGGTTTTTTCGTACCATAAGAAATATTTTTAAAAAGCTTTCAACTTTTTAATTTTCACCAGATACACAGAGAGAGTTCCATAAAAAATTTTAAATTTTAACTTATTTGAATTTTCCATTTTCAATACCAAAAATTGAAACTCTGTTCTATAAATTAAATTCTATCATAAATAAAATAGTGTGTCAAAAATTAATAAAAAATACATTTTTTAATTTGTGCAAATTCAACGTGTTTCGGAAATAATAGTGTCCTGCTAAGTACTTAAAAAATTCGCCAAATATTGTGTAGAAGTGTAATAAAGAGGTTCGGTATATATTTAGTCGGAAAATCAAAGTTAAAATTTCTAGTATTTTGAAGTGTTTAATTCTCTCACAAAGGTGTTGAATTCACACCGTACCCGTATATGTGAGAGAGTAATTTTAAAAAATAGAGACTCGGACTACTTGGTATTCTTTGGTACGAAATTGAAAACATTTGTCCCAATTATTTATGAATCTATGTATTAACAAATTTCACAAAATATTTTGCGGTATTTGTCATTTAAGCGATCGATTGCGGTCTGAGACACACAAAGTTGCAGGGAATTTGAAATAACATGAACAATTTTAAATGATTTTTGTGATTTATATCTTGCAAGAAAGCTAATATAGTATAAATAAATATTCTATTATAAATAAATACAATAATTAAATATATTGCGAAATATATTTCCATTAATAGCTAACACCTTACTCTAATAAAAGGTAAAACAGATCTTTAATTGATATTTTCGATAGCATGAGACTAGGCGAGAAGTACATAAAATGTTCACTCATATTTTTGTTTCCAAATATGGAACAAATTTATTCAGAATTAATTAATTAATTAATTCGTAGTTCCTTTGTTTTAAAAGATATAAACTCATGATTTGCACAAGATATAGCTTGGGTCCCAAATAAATGAGATTTTATAATATTTATGAATCTTTTAAAGGTTGCAAACCATGGAGTAAATTTCTGGAAGTATACCATAACAAAATCTCATCCTGCAGATTTCAATTTAAATGATAGAATAATGGAAAAATCATAAATATAATTATTTTTCATATACGCCTCATTTTAAGGGCATGGTTCTTCAAGAAATCATCTTCATAACATTATTATCCGAACATATTTAGATATTGTATTAACCCAAAAATATTGAACTGCTGGTATGTATTTAGAATGAAGTGGTTGAGATGTTTTGCCTCACTCGCTTCCAACTAATATTTGTTTCGATCAAATCAGAACGCTCTCTCTGAGATAAGCTTCACTTTGGAACATAGTATCCGATATTTGCTTGATTCGTTATTGGCCAAAAGATGAGCAGATCTTTTGGCTCGGAATCCATATGTTTGCCAGAAAGATGGGAAAAGTATTAATTAACATTGGCCAATACTTTGAATAAATTTATATTGTGCAAATGTTTCAAAATAAAAGCTAAAAATTTAAAAAAAACCGCATTTTTAAGTCATATATCATATTAACATTAGAAATTTACGAAACTGGCAAACAATATCGACAATTTTTAAAATACCGAATAATTCTCGATCATTTTTCGAAATGTAATTATGGAGAGAGCTTCAAATTAATTAATTCATTATTATTATTATTATTAATATTTATTTAACGCAAATTTAATTTACAAAAAATATAGAGGCCTTTGCCTTTAAATTAACCCTCCGTTAGTCGCAATCATTTTCAATCGAGACTAGTCGCAATGTATTAAATTGATATCAATAAAAAAGGCGCGTTTGAAATAAACTCTTCACTTTTTATTTCGAAAACATAAAAACAATATTAAATGCAATGTATTTAAAAGAGTAATACAAACAAAATTGCAATAAAAATATTATTTCATAAAAAAATAGCATATAATTTAGGGTGTTTAAAACAATTTACAATAAAAAAATGTTTGCCTGTATCAACCAGATCAGTTGCGACTAACGGATGTTTAATTCAATTTAAGTTTAATTCTCTAAAATCTTAATTAACCTAATTCTTTAGCTTCATTCAACGGCTTTTATTTAAATAGAATTCATTCATCGTTCAATACGGAATTCAAAACGAAATTCGTTCAATCTTTTTGTTAATTCAAATCTAATACAGATTGAATTAATTCTTATTTCTGTATTCAGTTCTGTTTTTTCTTATAATCACTTACAAAATGAATTGAAAAAAATTTAAGCCTTTTGGTAATAGATTTGAATGATTCAATAAGGAATTAATTCTTTAATGAATGAATTCTCAAAGGAATGAATTCAATACATTTAAAGTACAGAAGAATTAAGCCTATGAATTATTTCACAATGAATTTATTAACGCAATGTTTAAGAGAAACAATTTTTTTGGGTTTCGAAAATAGAATTTAGAATTAATTCTATCGAACCTTTGACTGTAGAGAATTTTTAAAATAAAAAATATTTTTAATAGTAAACAAATCTAAATCGATCTCTTGCACTTTCGAGAATGAAGGTTTTTGATGCAATAACTTGCAACAGGTAAACTTTTTGCGAATAGTTTGCTAAGGGGATGCTAAAAATTTACAAAAAATAGGTTATCTCTAGCCTATAAAAAATATTTTAGGCGATAACAAAGGCTTTAGTTTTTCAGGGGTTTTAATAGATAAAAACAGTTCAGTTTAGTGTAATTTTCATCATCCTTGTTCTATTAAAAATTAAATTAATAAAAATATAGTCAAAATTATACATACAATTATATCTTTGGACTTTTGACAAAACCACTTAAATGTAATTTTAAAAATGTTTAGGAGAGCGCAAAAACTGTTGAATTGGTCGTTAATTATTTTATTATTTGATCTGGAAGAACTTTATTATTTGTCTCAAAGAAATATACAAAGCCTTCGAAATTTATTAAGGACAAATAATAAAATAATTATCGATCAATTGAATAGTTTTTGCTCTCTCCTGAAAAGGTTTAAAATTACACTTAAATTGTTTTGTCAAAAGTCCAATTAATTATTTTATAAAACTTTCTTTATTATGATATTTTATTATGACGACAAAGATATATTAATTTGAACTATGAAATAGATCCATAATACTACATTTAATGCTTATTTTTATAGAATTTGTCTGTTGTATAGAAAATTTAGTTATATTCCAAGTTTTAATAGCTAGATCCCACAGTAAGTCTAAAAATACTTATACAAGTGTTTTCTAAACATGATTTTTAAATTCACAGGCTACAAATCCATATAATATTGTCCACCTTAATTTGAATTTCGAAACATAAAGCGAATTTACAAACATTAAGGCCGTTGCTTTAATTCCCCAAATTTTAAGCACAACTTAGTTTTTTTAATAAACTATTTTTTTAGAATAAACTAACAAGTTAAAAAATCAACAATCTAAAGCCCCAGGTATTATTCTGAGACGTTGTAAAATATTTTTAAAATTATGCCAAAAGTAAAGTGGTGAAATTTATGCACAGCTTACGTTAACGTTTATACGAATATCAGCTAATCCATTTAGAAAAATTTTGTGTGTTTAAATTTGGTTTTGATTTATTAGAAATAATGATTTTTGACACTAAATTACTGATTGTTTTCTTAAATGAAATGTATCTAACAGATACTTTTTTATGGATTTTTACTAAACCATTAAATTCGTGTTTAAATTCACAATTCAATTTATTTTTAATGTTGTCTCAAATTTCAAAAGCATTAGACACAAATTTTGTATTTTAAATGTATCTTAAAGATACATAACTGTTACTAATCCATCAGATAATTTATTTTAAACTGTAGTTTGTTAATCCACAAGATATTTGTTTGTCAAATATTACTATATTTATGTTTTTAAATTTAATCTGTTTTATTTGCACTCAATATTTATTTTTATTTTTATATTTTGAAAATTTCAGTTTGGCCTTAACTCTTTCAGGTTTAATAAAAATTTTAAATTTTTGTTATTTGCTTAAATTAATTAATAAACAAATTTGTTTATTTATAAAGATTTTTTAACACACTTTATTTAAACTTTTACACACTTGATTAAAACTATTTTTTTTCCTCAAAATTTATAAAAAAACTAAATTTCTTTATTTAAATCACTTATTAGCACTTCTACATAAGTTTATTTGCACTAAATGTTAACAAATGGTTACAAATTTATTCCAAAAAGTATCTCTCGGATACTTGAACAAGATCATTCAATTTATAATTATGTATGTATTTTTAAAATACTCATATTAATAATTCTTTAATTTTTTGTTTTATTTAAAAATTTATGCCACTACATACTTCACACTTGGAGTATCTTTTAGATACTTTAGGTAAAAAAAAATCTACGAGTTTTTAACACGTTATTGTTAAAAATTTTGCACGTTTAACACGCATTTCACCGTTAACACGTTGTTCAAGCTTAAACTATTTGATTCGTACTGACAAGATACGTTCAAAATTTGTGTTCAACTTCAAAACAAACTAAATACAAGAATACAACAAAAAAAAAATCCAACAAGTGTTTCTTCGGCTTTTCATGTTTTGAGATATTCCAACTAAAGAGTATAAAAAAATTAAAGAGCATAACAAAACTCTCTTAAAAATGTTCCACAATTAAAGAGCATTTTAAAATGAAATCCACAACGTGTATCTGTTAAATGAAATTTTGTATCTGTAGCTATGGCTGTGTTTTAAAGTATCTGTGTGTGTTTTTTTAAAAGAAAAAAAAAATAAATAAAAACAAACTATTAAGGTTTCTTTAACAATTATAGAAGATTTGCTTATCAATCTATGGAAAATTGGAAATTTATTTTCCTTGATATCATTTCACACCATTTGACGGAAAGCAAGGGTGTTTGTTTGTTGTTTTTGTTCGAGATTTTCTTGGTTTTCTTTTCTTAAGGGCTTAACCTTAGAGATACACACACTATTGCGTACATATTGTTTGATATTTGAAAATATTTACTAGTTGTTTGTACTCGTAGTTGGTAGTTGTTGTGGTCTCCTAATCTTCCACTAATACGAGTATGTCAGTTAGCATTTCTGGCCATATTTCCTCTTATCTATCATTTATTCATTCATTTGTTTCGTTGTTATCATTGTTTTCTGGTTGATTTTGTTTTTGGAAACCTTAGAGCAAACGCAAAATAAACTCACCACCACATTTTCTGTGTCAGAAACTAAATCTAAAGGTGACGCAAGTGTAATTTCTTTACATTTATGTAGATATGTATGTTTGCATATATGTATTTATTTAAGGTACTTCCCAGCAGTTCTAGGATACAGTCCCGAACTAGTGATTTTACCCATCATCATTTAGGGTGACAACTAGTTACATAACTAGCTACTTGACTAGTTATTTTAACACGTACATGACACTTTTGGATTACATTGAGGCTGTCTGATAGCTGGTACAAAGTAGTCAACGCATTTGATTCACATACCGGTTACATAGCGTCAGTTACTTTACTAGCTACCTAACTGGTTACTTGATCAGCTACATAACTAGTTATTCTACGGGTGCTAATTGACCTCAAATAGTCAGCTAAAAAAACACCTCATAGACAGTCCAATAAACGATTGCTTCTAAACAAACCTTCCTCCGACAACTCTCCAATGGATTGTTTCTGGTGAGTAAAATAACTACTTTCTAAAGTGCAGTACAAAATAAACGTTTAAAGTGACTTCACTGTAGGCTACTAAGAGACACTAAAGTGACTATTGACTTCATGCTTTGTTACATGGGATATCAGGATACTTAAGCAAAAATAAAAATAAACTGTATGAGAATTATATCAACACAATTTGTATAAAACCAGTTTGTACGTATTACTCACAAAACGTTTAAAGTGACTACACTCTAGATTACTTAGAGACACTTAAGTGACAATTGTCTTTACGCTAAGGGGTCATGCTTAGGACATACACGTGTCAAAATAACTAGTCACGTAGCTAGTTGTGTCATGGTAAAATCACTAGTTCGGGACTGTCTCGTAGAACTGCTGGAATGTAGGTCTGTATGTATGTATTTATTTAAGGTACTTATTTTGAATACCAAAATAATGTAGTGTACTAAATAACATTAATACAAATAAGTGAGAACCTACAAATGGGTAAAAGTCGACCAGAATCTGTACTATATTAGAAGGTAACTAGATATATATTGTAGTTTCCGAAACTTGGAAGGTAACTAGATATATATTGTAGTTTCCGAAACGTTATTTATAATTTAAATTAGAATAATTTTTTATTCTCATTTATTAAACATTTGTTTTTCAAATCCTTTTATCAATGATTTATGTAGTCAATTTCGTTTGAATTATTAATCCAGCAAATACATAAAATATCAAATTTCTCTTTATTAATTGTTTTATTGAAAGTATCAATATTTCATTTTATTTTTGTAGAGATGTTATAAATATCAAATAATCACAGATTCCAACAGATTTCCTTTTGAATTGTTTTTCAATATGTGGTATTTTTTTATAAAATTTCCAGATTACTTCAAAATTTTACTTTTTTTATACTTTTTAATAATTAAACATGTTTTATCTTCTTTTCAAAGAAGTAAAGCAAAACTTCCCGCATATGACGCTTTGTTGATACAAAATTTTGCATATTCGAAGCAAAAAAACATTGTTGTTTACACTATAATGACATATAAATTATTAACAACAAAAAACCCGTTCAAAAGATACGCCATCTATTGTAAATCCCACATTTTTAAGTCACAGGCCCAATAGTATATCACCAAATACCGGGCAATAAAGTCTAACCTTCTTTTCATTTCGTAGTTACAAATTCTACAGAAATATTTTGTAAGGTTGTCGAACCTCTTAATGATCCCTTAGTGAAATATAGCAGATTTTTAACAAATCATGTTCTCCTGAATTTCAGGTACCTCTAACTAGATACCGGTACATCTAAGAGTTTTCGAATTCACAAGCACAGAGTACTTCTTTCATGGGACCAGATACTGTATTATTGTGAGCAAACGAGATCAATGTCCCTAGATGCTATCTGTGAGTAGACAATAAGTGAAATTAGGTGTTTTAATCCGTTCAAATTTACTGTGGCGGCTTTCGAAAAGGTTTTCATCAATGTCACCATGTCCAGGAACTCATATAAGGTAATCGATGAATGCAGCGCTATCTCCTTCACAGATTTGAAATTTTATTTCCTTATTGGTGGCATTTTTCTTCGTAGTTGCAACTTCTACATAAGTTGTTGTAAGTTGTTGTAGATAGATGATATCAGATTATCTATTCATATTAGGCTAGTTTTTCTGGTATCCAAGCAATTGGGTTCTTTCTCCCAGCTTTCTTTGGCAGTGAGATAATGTTAATGTGAAATTTGTCGAACATGGGATTTCCCACAATAACCCCTCCGGATCCCATTCATTTCCTCCATAGACATCCAAAATTCTAAGACAATTGTTTGTATTTTCGTTATCAGTAAATATGTGAAATCTCTGTCCGATATCCCTTGATACTTAATTTATTCCAGGGCTACTTTGACAGCCATAATTGCGACATGTATGAATTACGCTCCTGTGGTCTGGTAAACTGAGGGGCAGTATAAAATTCACAACCTTTTCGTGTGATCTTGATCCGTCGGTGAGTATTATAGTCATATATATCTGGTATATTTGTCATAAAACCTGGAATTGGAGGCTATATTCCATATTCTCTGTATGTCTCTATTCAGTACACGGAAATAAGAGTAAATAGGATATATTGGCTATTAGGAACTCTATATATATTTATGATTTCACTCTCTTTATTTCTCTAATCTTATCATGATCGACCATATATTAATTTTAAAATCTACAACTTTTTTTTGCTTCTAAACTAGTTTTAAGCAGGACAAAGGACCTCATATGGAATCAAATTTAATTGAATGACAACTCTATTAAGTCGATCGAAATTTATTTGTGATGGAGCATGGAAATAAATAAAGGCGGTATTTGGGACACGTTACAATCAAATAAGTTTGCATATTTTTTTGGTAGAATTCATACTTTTTAGAGAAAAAATATTGTCGTGAGAATCTAAAATTTCCTTAAAATATTATGTAAATGAACACGGACAGAAACATAAATCCAATAAATCGAGCTTAGAAAATGTAGAATTATTCAGAACTTTGAATATATTTTATTGGTCAATGAGAACTTGAGAACGAATAAAAACATTAATATGCTATAAATAAATACTTATCGAGTTTTGCTTTAAATGTGGATGGCAAAAATCAAAGTATCAATTTTCTAAAATACCCGAACCCAAATACCTAACTCTCAGTGCCCTATTTATTAGTAGAATGTTAATTAGGAACAGAGGAACTAATTCAACAATCAATATGTTTATATATCAAGTTCTTATTAAAATCTATGTCTGTTCGCATAATTTGAATTTTAAGCTGCATGGCAACAAATTTCTAAAATCATCACAGAAGTTTTGGACCTAGTACTACAACCGACTGGCCCATTTACAAATTCGAAAATACTAATTACAAACCATTCATACAGTTAAATTATACCCACTATAGCGTACTAATTAATACTATTGTGATATTTTTGGTTTTTTTTTTTATAACATTAGAATAGATAAGCTTTAAAATACAGGTAGTTTTAATGTGTATGTGACGTTATAAAGTCATACCCTACTTAAATACTCCCATTTAATATTGATTTACTAAATTAATGTAAAATACCTAAAAACTAACTAAAAATGATTAATTTGTTTCAACTACTTTTAACTAATTTATTGTTGTTTATTTTGATTCCTTTAGGTAGCGATAAATTTTGTTCAAGGATACGTTTCCATTAGTTTGTTTTGTAATTGAAAACGTCTATTGATTGGAAATTTACACACATAATGTGATTTTATTTTTTTGTTGGTATGATTGATTTTATTTACTGGTAGCGTTGTAATTTAATTGCTCAAAAGTTGTAATACAAAAATCATTAATCTTGTTATTGCTGCGAGATTAGGTGAACAAGTGGTATGGCATGGTATGATTTGAGTCAAGAAAAAATAATAAAATAAAATAGAAACGCTTTTAATCTTAGTAAGTAGTACAAGCATAAAGACATGAAATGAAATCTAAACATGAACTAAATTGTTGTTTGCTCTGTAATCTTGGAGTATTGCGAGTATAACAGACAATTAAAGATAAAGTATTGTAATGATTGCAAAATTTCAAAATTTTGATTTATTTGTTGCACTTCAGTTTATAAAAGATGATTGGGTAATAATTAGTTTTTAATGACATCATTAAATTTTATGGAAAATACATACACAGCAATGTAATAAATTTTAAGAAAAACTTTCTCGTAAGTTTTAATTATAAACTATTTTATTAAGTTAATGGTTTATAATAAATATTTTGCTATGAAATATAATAAATAATTAATACTACTTTTCATATTCGTAAAGCCATTAGTTTAAAAAGAGTTAAACTGCCAACTAATGGTCGAAACCCGACTTGCAAGAACGTGATCCTGAAGATTTCGATGTAGTTCACTGTGAAGGATTGAATCATACTTCTCGTATAATTTGGTAGGGATGTTATAGCAAGTAAATTATTGTCATTTATACAAGACTTGTTTGTTATACACAAAATTTTCTATAGAAAATACGGTTATACAAAAGATTTTCTGTAGAAAATACTGTTATACACAAGATTTTCTATAGAAAATATTGTTATACACAAGATTTTCTGTAAAAAATACTGTTATACACAAGAAAATATTAATATACTCAAGATTTTCTATAGAAAAGACTGTTATACACAAGATTTTCTATAGAAAAGACTGTTATACACACGATTTTCTATAGAAAATACTGTTATACACAAGATTTTCTATAGAAAATATTGTTATACACAAGATTTTCTGTAGAAAATACTGTTATACACAAGAAAATATTAATATACACAAGATTTTCTATAGAAAATACTATTATACACAAGATTTTCTATAGAAAATACTATTATACACAAGATTTTCTATAGATACTATTGTTATATACAAGATTTTCTATAGAAAAAACTGTTATACACAAGAAAATATTAATATACACAAGATTTTCTATAGAAAATACTGTTATACACAAGATTTTCTATAGAAAATACTGTTATACACAAGATTTTCTATAGAAAATACTGTTATACACAAGATTTTCTATTGAAAATACTGTTATACATAAGATTTTCTATAGAAAAGACTGTTATACACAAGATTTTCTATAGAAAAGACTGTTATACACAAGATTTTCTATTGAAAATACTGTTATACATAAGATTTTCTATAGAAAATACTGTTATACACACGATTTTCTATAGAAAAAAACTGTTATACTCAAGATTTTACATAGAAAATACTGTTATACACAAAATTTTACTTAGAAAAGAGTGTTATACACGAGAAAATATTGTTATACATAAGATTTTCTATAGAAAATACTGTTATACACAAGATTTTCTATAGAAAATACTGTTATACACAAGATTTTCTATAGAAAATACTGTTATACACACGATTTTCTATAGAAAATACTGTTAATCACAAGATTTTCTATAGAAAAAAAACTGTTATACTCAAGATTTTACATTGAAAATACTGTTATACACAAAATTTTACTTATAAAAGACTGTTATACACGAGAAAATATTGTTATACATAAGATTTTCTATAGAAAAGACTGTTATACACAAGATTTTCTATAGATAATATTGTTATATACAAAATTTTCTATAGAAAATACTGTTATACACAAGAAAATATTAATATACACAAGATTCTCTATAGAAAAGACTGTTATACACAAGATTTTCTATAGAATATACTGTTATACACAAGATTTTCTATAGAAAATACTGTTATACACACGACTTTCTATAGAAAATACTGTTATACACACGACTTTCTATAGAAAAGACTGTTATACACAAGATTTTCTATAGAAAAAAACTGTTATACTCAAGATTTTACATAGAAAATACTGTTATACACAAAATTTTACTTAGAAAAGACTGTTATACACGAGAAAATATTGTTATACACACGATTTTCTATAGATAATATTGTTGTATACAAGATTTTCTATAGAAAAAACTGTTATACACTAGATTGTCTATAAAAAAGACTGTTATACACAAGATTTTACATAGGAAATACTGTTATATACAAGATTTTCTATAGAAAAGACTGTAATACACAAGATTTTCTATAGTAAATATTGTTATATATAAGATTTTCTATAGAAAATCTTGTTATACTCAAGAATTTCTATAGAAAAAACTCTAACCTTGCCGGTTAGAGGGTTAATGTACTTTTTGTTAAATTTTGAATGGTTTTGGCTCCATCAAACTAGAGTCATGTTAATAATTATGTTTATATCCATATTTAACATTATAGTTGTCATTTATTTCAGTTTAATTTTGATCGAATAAAAATTGAAAATTTTTTATTATTCGGGTGATCGATTCATTTTTAAAATTTTTAGCTTGAACATTAATTTATCGACAATAATTGATTGAATATTTTTTTTATTCTAATTCCACAAAATTTTATTTATTCGAATAAAAATAATTATTCGAATGAGAATCCTATTTAACATTTAACTGTATATCCTCATCTTATTTTAGCCCATTCACGATTTCTGTCAAACTCTGCCAAATAATTTTATGTCTTTATCATTTACACACAAGAAATTGTGTAAATATTTTTTTGGTAAGAATTAAAAAAAAACAATGGAAATAATATGCGTTCTATATGCACATATGTATATACATTTTGGAAACTTTCAAAATGTCTGGTTAAGAACATAAAAATTACCAACAACTTGATAAAGACCCATGAAAAATGAAATAAAATTCTTATGAAATGTGTGTTTTTTGGTTTCTTCGCCATGCGAGTACAAACAAACATTTATTGTAAAGATGCAAACTTAAAGATAAATTATATAAAATATGGTCAACTTCCCAAAGCATAATTCAAATGCAACATGAAACCAAACAACCAACAATAAAACAAAACATTACAAATTCAATAAAGCCTGTGAACAGAAAAATGTTACATTCAACAATTTTATAAAAACAAATGAAAGAAAAAAACTAAATTGAAGCAAAAAACACTTCCTCATATGCATACAGGCCATGAAGTGGAAAGAACAGAAATGGCAAAAAAAAAGAAGTTGCTAAAAATAAGAAACATGCTGAACAATTAGAATATGCAGTTTTGGAGACAGACATTTAGAACCAACTTACCGGTATACCGGTATCCACTGTATGTAGGTAAGAAGGGACGGACATGGACTCAGCCAGCCAGACAGACAGACAAGACACCGAGATAAAGAGATATAAAATCAAAATAACAACAAACATGAAAATCACGTGCAAATTACTAACAAACGAACGAACAACAGCTTGGACAGACAGAAGGCCCAGCCAACAGACAGAATGAGAGAAAAAAAGTGAAAAGTCATGAATCACAATGTTGCCGCATGCTCAATAAGAAAAATTGCAACAAAAAAAAAGCCAACAACACAAAAAACGTTACGAGACAGCATACAACATATTAAAGTGATAATAATGACAACATTCGCATGAATATGAAGCTCAAGTAAAAAGACATTCGACTGACTGTATAACTAAAATGTATCCTTAAGATACCAAACCAAAACCATACATCAGCAACTACCCATATACATAAATACATCCATCCATTCATACATACATTCGCATGCACATCCATATTTTCCATATACATTCAAACAATATTTCAACTTCAAAATGGCAAAATGGTAGTAAAGACCTGTTGCTTGTTGGACATTTAGATGAAGTGAAACGAATTTGGGATGTATGCTCAATTACACTTAAAGAAAACATTTTTTAATATTTAGTAGGTCCGCTCTATAAAGGTTAGATTATAAAGGCAGCCAGTATTAACCAGCTCACTTGGTTCCATGAATTGGTCCCTTTGTGATACCCTAAGGATCATGCTCATGTCCTCAAGAGGTCCTTCATATGTCAAATGGGTTCACTGCCGAACCAACCTGACACACGAATGAACGAATCCATCTTCCTGATATCCACAGTAGATAAATTCGCTAGGCCGTGCAAAAAGGACTACATATTGATAGATAGAGCCCCCGATAGAGCAGGGCAAAGACCCGCTACTATAAAATAATCTGTTTATTTTCTCCTTATTGTAACAGTTTCGTTATTATCGAGAGTTCTTTTCTGGATATATTGTTGCACAATTTGTGTCTGGGACTTTGGGTGGTAAAGAGAGCTGGAGAATTGGCGCACTTGAATAAATGTACAGTATCGAGAGGACGTTGGATGAATTTGCTCACGGTAACTGTTGAGGACACTTCACCAATCAGCTGTGTACCTGGGAAGTAGCTTCTCGCTATCTCAAATTACAGAGGTGTGTTAGTTTAGGACCTTGTTGCTTCGTAAACCACCATTTGTAGCAACGTTTTCTGAGCAGCCGCAATGAAATATTGGTCGACGTCGGATGGATTGACGTCCTATTTTGTAATTCGATTTGAAAGGGAAATCCTTCAAAATTGTAGAATTAATACATGGAATATCGAAAATGTTTCCTTTCGAATGGAATCACGTAATAACCACTCTGTATGTTATTACGATATCTTTGGAAATCCTTACTGGAGCAACATAATTGAGAAGAAAACGTCCAACTTTCTGATATTTCGCTAATATCGTCAGAATGAGCGAATCGTGTGTATCTGGAATGTAGCTTCTGAATATCTAAAATCTCATTTAAGATCTTGTTGAATTTATAGTATTATTAGCTTCAGAAATCGCCATTCGATGTGCTCAAATACTATGCTCAGTATGGTCCATGTATTAGCCTCGGTAGTCCATCCGGAAGAGGATCCTGCATCAGAATCTGATGGTTGGAATCGCTCGTGAGTTGAGAATATGACAGGAACAAAACATTCGGAGTAAATTATTCTCTATGATTTGCCGACAAATTGCCTCATAAAATCTCATTGTTTTGCTTTTTGGATATTGTTTCCTCTCAGGATATCTGAAGTAGGTTGTCGAAAACTATCCATAAATTTTGGGTTTTTGCATAGTATTAGAAATATGTCTGTCTTCCAGAGAAATGTTCAATACCGTCCTAATTTCTTTGATACAAGAGTTGAAAAGGGACACCATGAAAGTTGATGAACTCCAGTTACGTTCCTGCAAAACGTCTGTAATGGTGGCCAGTAGCTCGTTTCTGTATTTCTCGCATCGGAAAACTTCTCACATGAAGTGTGAAACAAAAAATTCCATCGTTTCTCGATGCGCGAGAAAAAAGTGTTTCTGTATTTGAATGCGAAAACAGACAACACAGATTCTGTTCTTACAGGAATATTTCCAGTAATTAAGTGTCAAATGCAAGACAAATGTCAACGAAAGAAAGAAATTATAATAAAACCAAAACAGTGAAATTCTAAAAAAATTTAAAATGCCAAAATATAAGAATTGTGTTTTATTGATTGTCATCATTTAAATATAAAACAAAAAGTAAAGTGTGGCGCTTAAAACTGCACTTATGCAATTAACGTTGATGATGCTTCTGATGAGAAAATAGTGCAGTATTTCAGAATGCTTTGTAATATTAACTATTTTGAAAAGCATTGATGAAAGTACTACTTCTTGTGGAATGCCTATTTTTAGCTTGCGATATTTGCATTTCCGGCCTTCAAATTTAACAAACACTTGTCTGCTATTGAGATAGTTGGCAACCTAACGTTTGACATCATTGGGAAGAATAAAGTTCGTGATGTTGTGTATCAACATGAAGTAATGAATCGTGTCAAAGGCTTTGGATAAGTCCAAAGCAGCAACAATTGTGTGTTGGAATGGCCGTTGCGGATATCACTAGTTGGTGAATCGAGAGACCTAGAAGTTGTGAAAGGATTTCCATAACTACTATAGAAAGTTCTTTAGCTTAAACATAGAGTTCTACCCTTGTTGTTGAAATAACTGTGGTTGCTGGTACGATTAGAAATTAGTAGAAAGTAGTTCAATATTTTCCACTTCTCAATTATAATAGAGACATAATATGATGGTATTATTTTTACGAACAAAGAAAACTGGTCCGCAAACTCAGTCTTTGAGGATTATGTGATTTACAATGATGTTTCAAAAGCTCAAAGGTTATCTGAGTTTTTTTTATGATCTTTATTTTAGGATATCTCTTAGACATATCAATATCTGCACCGCTTTCCACATGGTGATATGAAAGCGGGAATCATAAGTCGACAAATTGAGAGATATAAAAGTTTTGTTGTTTTCAGCATTAATATAGAGTTATTCCCTTGTTGATGTTCTAACATCAGTGGTTGCTGAGAAGGCAGAACCTGACCGAGTGTAACCGGGAATAGGAAGGGAATTTTTCCATTCCTCTAAAAGTCAGGAATTCCAAATAGCAACCTTTTTCATTACTCATATTAAAATTTTCTCAGTGTATCATCTATACACATAAACAACATACTCTTCACAAACATATACACACAAAGTGTGTGTGTCGTCTCTTTGCTCTCCCTATCACCATACGAATGCATGTATCAGAGATGGAGAAATGCATTTTTTTCGGTATCAAAATAATATTGAAATTTCCTATATTTTTTCAATCTAACCGCAAAGTAAATAGGATTGAGATTGATACAGTTAGCTTCCTTTGGTTTCAATATGGCAAAATTAAAACAATAGAGAAGCTGTATTTTTAAAGAAAAAACTGAAAAATTTTTGGGACTAATAAATTAGTTACAGGAATACTTTTGTACCCGAAATAGTGTCAATAAAAACTACTATTTCATAAACATTTCCATTCCTGATGTGCATATATTTATTCATGTTCAAGCAAAAGGTTTGTCTTTAACAGTTTTTTTTTGTTGTTTGGTTTATCGCAAAACCTTTCAAAAGCACTTGAGATACACTTCCCAAGTCTACCTAAACTGGCAACAACAGCAGAGCACACCTCATATTGAACTCAGTGCGCAAGATCAGCAGTCCCAGCATATATAGCATAATTTATACTAAAGTTTAGTTTAGCACAATCCCAATGATACAATTCATGTCTAATAACCGGCAGAAAACGTGTGGGAAAGCATTTGCACATACTAATACCGTATGTTGGTACTACTACTATATACTACTTACTAGTTATACAGGTAGACTTTAAGCAAATAAATAAATAAATGTACAAGAAGATGAAGGAAAATAACAACAAAAAACGCTTCTTCTTCGACATGAAAAAGTGTATTAAAAAAATGAAGAACTATAGCTTTTGAAATGAACAAATAGACAGAAGGACAGACAGAAACGTTCAACAACAAGAAAAATAAACTGTGAAAAAGAAATGAATTGGGCTTTTTCTATAAAATGTCAGTTTTAGCTAGGCAGAGTTTTAAAGAGATGAAATCTATGGACTTGAGCGAATTTAATTGCAACGTATGTGGAGATCATTTCGCAAATGTAAGATATATTTATGGCATGTTCCTGGATCTTGAAAAGAAATGCAAAACCAGCCAACGTTCCTCTATATCGATAAGAAAATAAATATCGTGATGTAGTTTAATACTATCAAATCTAGAGGAAACGGAATGCTGAAAGTCGTACGTGAAAGCTGTACCTTTTACACTTGTAAGACGAATTTTGGGAAAAGTAGGCGTCTAAAGCCGTGTATTAGACCTATCATTACCTATGGTGCATTGCTGTGGTGGAGGCTAATGGAAGCCAAAACGCATACAGGCAGAGATTAGCCTGTATTGTTATCTTCTCCTTAAGTCAGTATGGAGACATCGGCCCTAAGATTCAAGACGTAAGAAAAACTGAAGCACGGGCGTCTCATGAGGCCGAATTTGGACAGAACTTTTATAGCAAAATACCGAGTACAGAAGACTGGAAGGAAACGTGTTCGAGAATTTTTTTTGATGATCTTGATCTTGGGGTATTTCTAAGACCTATATCTGCAACTAAAACTTGCAATTTTACAGTGAAAACGTTTCCATTCTTTTATAATCTGACTCGATAAAGTACAGACAAGTAAATATCAACTAGCAACTGAAAAAAAAAACACCACTTAAAGGAACCCAAACAGAAGATGTGAAGAAGCAACCACAAGAAAATATAACAAAACTAAAAATGAAGCAATTGAAACTACTGCAGTCTCATGGTTGTGGTACCACGACAAAAGCAGTGGAAGACAGACAGACATTAAGAAAACCAACCAGAAGCATAGGAAGTTGGCATTAAAAACACAAGAACAACAACAAAATACAAATAGTTAAACAACAACAATAAGACTAACACCAACCATACAAGTTTATTTCGAACAAAAACAAAACTAAAACATGAATTCGTACTGCCAAACAAACGGTTTTAGCTTTACTTTACTTTGTTTTTCTTTTTATAATTTTTGTCCTCGACATCAGCATGTTCCATAAAGAGTTTGTTCTATTTTGTAGTCATCAGGTCTCAGCAGTAAAAAAAACACAAAAACCGAACTTAAACAGCCCCAACATAATCATCTATCTGTGCTCCAGCAGTGATCAGTCTTTTTTTTAGCGGCTTTTTTTCAATTCGCATTTTAAAGATACTCAGATATACAGGCAGACAGACGGTTTCACACACAGATTCAACAACAACTTTTCAAAGAACTACAATAGCAACAACTATAGTATTATTACCACAACAACAATGAATGAGCGAGCACACACAAAAACCAAAATCGTATCGAAGAAACCAAGAACAAAACAAAACCAATAAAGAATATAAGACAAAAGGTAAACAACACAAGTAGTTGGTTGGTATTTGTTGCTGCCGTTTGTTATTGAGTAAATAAATGATCGAAGAGTTTATTTTACAATACAGATTTGAGAAATTGGAGATTTCTGGCTTTTGTGGAGACCTTAGAGAGTGAGTAGTTTTAAAAGTTATGGAGAGTGTGATGTATTTTTCAAGTTAAATTATTAATTTTTAATGACATTTTCTCTTAAGTGGAATGTATTGTCAGGGCTGTTACAGTATTTCTTCTTATCATTTTAATCGTTTTGTTAGAAACACCGGTAATCTGTAGGCCACCACTTTTAAACTTGATTCATTCCTATACTCTAGAAGATATAAAATTCTTAAATTTACACTGTCTTAAAAAGAGAAACATTTTACAGAGCTAATTTGTTTAGAGTAGTTTAAATTGGGTCGGTTATACTGTTCTTTATTAGCCTCTTTGGTGCAATGATGCCGACGGGGAAGAAATTAAATAAGTTACACACAGTGGGAGAATTTAAATTAATTTGTAATTTCTAAAAAATCAACAACATGCAGTGTATTTAGTTCATCTTAATATTTTGCTATATACATACATATGTATGTATACTACTGCATTACCGATCACAGCATTATGAAACTTGTTAAAAAACAATTAAGAGAGCTATATTCGGATGTGCCGAATCTTATACACCCTTCACCAAATTATACTTCGAAATACAAATTTTAAATATTTTTAGGTAAACAAACTTTATTTTTTTCCAAAGTTGTTTTTTTCATTTTTTGTAATTTGTTTTCGAATTGTTATTTTGAATTTTTTTTTAAATTTAAATTTTTTTTTTTTAATTGTTAAATTGTAGGTCCAACTTACTATGGTCTTATATACGTCGTTGCAAAGAAATATCTATCAATAGATATCCATATTGTTTATATTAATGACTTAGTAATCCAGATACATACAGTGTTTAAAAAACTAGACTACAAGTAGCAGTAGCAACGAAAAAACACAAGTAGTCTAGTTAAAAAATTAATAAAAACTCGGAGTCAATAATTACTACTACTACTGCTACCTTCACATTTTGGTAGCAGTAGTTGTAGTAGTACAAATAAAAGAAAAATTTAAAAGTAGCAGAGTAATTTATTTTCTATTGCTACCTTAAAAAAGAAAAAGTTTTGATGTAGCAGTCATTAGTTTTTTATTAATTCTGCTACTTTTAAAATTTAGTAGTAATAGAAGTATCAGTTGAGGTAGTAGAAGAAGTAGCAGTTAAGTAGCAGTTGAAGTAGCAGCTAAGTAGCAGTAGACGTAGCAATAAAATAAGTCAAAAACAAAAATCTTCAGCCAAAAAATTATATTATGTGTTGTTGTTGTGAATGTATATTTGTGTATGTTGGTCGTGTTGTAAACAAAAGTTCGGCTTTTTTGTTATACACACAGAAAACACGATCTTTCTTTTAGCAACACGAACATCTGAGACGAATAAAATCGAATAATTCTTTCAAACTCTCTCAAAACAAAAACAACACACAGTGTTTAATTCTGTCAATTTTGGTGTTATGACTGAAGATTTTCTTTTTTGACTACTTTTATTGCTACCTTAAAAATTAAAACTCGATATAGAGCAGTAGCAATGATTTGTATTTTTATGCTACTACTCCATTTACAATTCATGTTTTATTACTACTGCTCTGTTAAGAGTTTTATATTTCGAAGGTAGCAGTAGTTTTAAAAAAACAAGAAAACGAAAAAAGACAAATGCTCTTGCTACCGCTACATACACTTTTTTGAAGCAGTAGTTGTAGCAACAGTTAAAAAATTGTTAGTTATCGTAGCTTTTTAAACACTGGATACATATAGGTCAAAAATCGAGGTTGTCCTGGTTTTTTCCTCATATCTCAGCCATTTGTGGACCGATTAAATAGGAAACTTCTCGAAAGCATGTCTGACCAAATTATTGAAGATTTGGATCCCGAAGATATCTGGGGTCTTCAGAAAATTGATTTCAACATACAGACAGATAGACAGACAGATAGACAGACAGACAGACAGACGGACATGGCTTAATCGACTCCACTATCTATAAGGATCCAGAATATATATACTTTATAGGGTCGGAAAATTATATTGTGGAAATTACAAACGGAATGACAAACTTATACATACAGTGACCGACAAAAGTCTACATACGACCATTATTTTCGTAACTCGCGGACTTCTAAACCATAATAAGTAAAAGTAATGATGCAGTTTTATTTCAAATGCATTTTTAGTAATATAACAAAAACAGATCGCTAAATTTATAATTAATTTAACTTTTATTCACAAAAAATTAAAAAAATATGTTGACAAAAGTCTACATACGATCTGTACACTAAATAAAAATTTTTCATCGAATACAAATTAAATTAAAAATTTCGTTGGACCACCACGGGCATCTACAAGCTTCTGAGCATCGAAGCAACTAAATTTTCCAGTTCTGCGGGCGTTATATTTAGCCATTCTTCTGGAAGGTTCTCCTTTAAGATTGGTGCACAAGTAATAAGATGTTTTCGGATATTCCGTTGTAGAATTTCTCACACGTGCTCAATAAAATTTAAGTCCGGGCTTTGAGGTGGTGTGTACAATTGTCATGGGGCATGGTAGAGTAGCCAATCTTTGACAATTTGAGACCAATGTTTCGGATAGTTATCTTGCTGAAAAATCCAACTTTAACCAAGAGTTAAAATATCAACCGATGCCCTCAAATTTTGTTCCAAAATGGATTTGTACTGATAACGATCCATATTATCCTCAATAAACATTAACTTTCCCACTCCAGAAGCAGCGACAGTACCCCAAACCATCACACTGCCAACACCATGCTTAACTGTAGCGAGTAAGTTTTTCGGATCCATTGCTGTATTTGTTTTGCGCCATACTTTATCTCTCCCATCACTTCCAAATATGTTAGTCAAGATTTTCAAAAATTTATTTCTAAAAAAGTACGGTTTTCGTATACAAATTTCCATATAGATCATTTGTGAGACGTCCAAAGGGAAAGAAACTGGACCCCAAGTACACAAATAAGACGGTCAAGTTTGACGGTGGCAATATTATGGTGTATGGCTGTTTTTCAGAACAAGGTATGGATTCAATTTATATCATAAAACTTACTACGACTGGAATCAGATACATAACTTCATCAGATGCGGTTATAAGATAATGGCAAAATATTTCAAAGGAGAGAAGTAATTCTTTGATTAGTTCAATGCATCGTAGCACACTGGCTCATTATCGTTTTTCATCGGCCAAAACTCTGTAATTTTTGAACCGATAGAGATATTGGACAGATCGGTTCAGCAGTTGTTGAGAAATTTAAAGCTGAAGTTGAACTTTAAATTTAAAACTATCAAATTTTTTTATAAAATAATATAAAATATTTGAATTTAACAGCATGCCACGCCCACAATTGACAATATGTTTATCTAATTTTTGGTTACCTTAGTTTCAATGTAGTTTCAGTGTACTATTGAATGGCATTCAAATGTTTGAAATCGTAGTTAACAAAAAGTTGGACTTTTGGCCGATGAAAATGAGCAGCAATAAAGAAAGGGATAGACAATTTCGTAATTTTTTTCATATATTTTCAATAGATTGCAGTATTAAAAATACTAGGTTTATCTAATCTCCGCGATATATGGCTTTAGCCTCCAGGTCTTTCAATATCATCACTGACACTTTTAAAATTTTGGAATAAATTGTCGTTATGTGTTACTTTTCGACCAAAGCTAAATATTATTCACAAAATAGGCTTAAAATGTATATTTTTCGATTTCTCTGAGAAAAGATGCGTTTGTAGATATAAGACGCAGTACACTAATACCCAGGTTTGCGTCGCTAATTGGGCCTGGAGAAACGCGACGCAATCCGAAACGACGCAAAACGAAGCACGATTTTCCATACATTTGTATTGATTTTCATTTAGTTGGTTCCTAGATTCATAACTTTTGCTGAAAATATAGATTTTTCAATACAAACATTTTGATATTAACGACGCAAATCGAAGTACTAACTACGCAACTTCGAAGCCATGCGACGCAAACTGAGATAACGATGCCATTCGAAGCACTAACCACGCAACTTCGAAGCCATGCTACGCAAACTGGAAAGCAAACCGGGGTATTAATGTATATATTTTGTACTCTGATCTTCTGCAATTTTGTTATTTTTGTAATAATTTGGGAGTCATTTTAATTCATTTTGTTATTTTTAACGTAGTATTTGAGTTAGTAAATAAATTATAAATTCAATTTAGTGAAACATGTCTGTTCCACTAATATAAATGCTAGAATCTTATTTTCAAAACAAAGTATTGTAATAAAGGAATATAGAAAATCACTTACCATTTTCTGCTGCCGTTATGCACTGCATTGCGGTTTCATCAGACATATCTTCCGTAGGCGAAATAACACCCAAAACTGCACCACTATCACCGGTTGAATTCCATTCCGATTTGGAATTATCCATAGAAATACTTGATATTTCCATAGGATTATTGTTGGAATTTCGTGTCAAACCAAAATTATTGGCACCATAGCCCGAAGCACTCATACACTTCAAGTCCAAAGAAGAAGTCATTGAGCCGCCATACATGGAACTGGATTGAGAGGGACAAGAAGAATCAAAACTGCGATTACACTCACGACGTTTATCGGGTGTGGCATAGACGGGTTCGGGTTTATTTTGAGATCGTTGCTTAGTTGGTGTTGACTGCTCGACATAAGCTGGTGGACCAGACATTTCACTGCCAAACGAACTATTCAAAGCACCATAACAAGAAGTAGTCATTATATCGGGTATATTGGGACGTCCCCCATTGAAACGTGAACGATGAGCTGGTTCTGAAACCGTACTTTGCCACAAGACATCACTGACATTAACACCGAATTGCTCTTCTTCCTCAATATCTTTGGGGACCACCTGACTAGCGCTTAGTTCATCTAAATATTCCATGTCATACATTCTTGATTCATCAATCATGGCCATATGATCGACTTCATCCTCACCGGCATCCTGCCACGAAGTAATGCTGGTGTTAACATCCTCTGAAACAAGTTTTTTAAATTTCTCATCAACATCTTGGATCATTTCGAATGCAGGTTTTGGTACTGAGGATGAATGTAGGGAATCGGAATCATTTTCTTCAATGCAGGATAAATGTCTGGTGCGGAAACCATAAATGATGCCAGTAGTAGGATTGCTGGTAGCATTATTATTATTATTGGTTTGTATATTTATGGCTGGAGTGTTAGATGGCTGCGGCGGCTGTTGCAGGGGATATTGTAGTTCATTGTAAATATGAAACGTTGAATCTGAGTCATAGGATATATCCGTACCCTCCGAGGTAAATGAAGTATTGAGATCATTATAAATATGCTGTGGTTGGTGCATGATTGCTGACTAGTCTGCAAGGGAAAAATAATGAAAAATAAATTATATCATTTTTGAAATAATCTTAGAGGTTCAGTATTAGCCTTCATTTAACTGCTTATTAATTCCCTTTCTTGTGATTTTCATCAAAAGACTTTAGAAATATCTTTTCTAGACACATTTTCTTTAAAAGATTCCTAGATTTTGTTAATTAAAAAAATATTTATTTGAAACACTGACAAATATTTCGACTTAATGATGTTGTGATTTAAATCACCCTTCTTCAAATCGTTTAGAAAAGTGAGGAGCTGAAACAGAAATCTCTAACTTTGTTGGCTGTTGAACTCTCGATACAATTAGATTACAACAAAACAAACAACAACAACAATTTACTTGGAATAACAAAGTGAAAAATTACAGAATTAACTGTGGCAAAACATAACATGTCATTGTGAGCGACACCTCATTTAATTGCATCTCTGGAACAAGGAAAAATGTTCCATAATAAAGTGGAATTTAACTCAAGACGACCGAACGACGTCACACACTCACACAACAAATAGATAGAATAACAACAACACACAAAACAATTACCCACATGCAACTAGTTGTAGACGATGGATGTTGATGGTTGGTTGTTGTTCGTTCATGTACGAGTACGAGTACTTGCAACGATCATAAAGACAAAACAGAATCTCCAAAGTACGATGACATTTGTGGATGAAACTGACAAAAATAAAACAACAAAATAAAAAACAAACGCTGCAATGAAAATAAATTTAAGAGACTGTTTCAAGTCGGAAATAAAAGCACGTACTAAAAGGAATCATACGTAATTGTGGGGAGGGAGTTGCCACATGCAGCAGTTGCCACAATAAAGAAGGAGCCCAGATAGAATAAGACAATTTCCATTTCTCGTTCAAAGTTGGAAATCTTTGCAAGATACAAATAAACCGTATACAGAAATATAGTAAATGTTTCCTAACATTGGTTTTGCATTGTACTTTAATGGACTTGTCCAACTACTGTCAAACCTTTCATATTTCCATGTCCATAATTTACCATTACTCCCATATAGGGACCACCCCCGAGTATTTCATTAATGATCATACATTTGTGAAATATATAAAAATTCAATAAATTTTATAACGATCGGTGCATAATAACTGATAGCTCCCATAGAAGGACCACTTCTGAAAATCATTTTAACGATCTAAAATTTCTTACAGCCCAATTATGAAAAAAAAAATTCCCCGGGAGTTGTTTCCCTTTTCTTTTTATTAAACATAGAATTTGAATAGGAAAAATTAGGAAAGGGAAAAAACTCCCGGGGAATTTTTTTTTCATAATTGTGCTGTTAAACATTTTGGTTTCCACATTTCCTGTTTTCGTATAAAATTTTAATAGCAGCGTCACTGTATGTTAGCATTCTAACAGCGCGAACACGATCAAGCTATTACAACATTAGACGAAATCAGGAAATATCGAACTATTCATGAGTGCAAAGCGGAGATGAATAAATTCTTTGTTAAAAGGAAATTGAAGATTGTTTGGTTTGCGATTTTATAAAAAATAGAGGTTAAAGAACTACCCGGTGTGTAGTATTCTTCCCTGGCATTCTGATTTAATATAAACTCTTTTAGAAAACATAATGAATTGACAAATGTTAACTAAATAGAGTTAACTAAATCCCGAAAAAATTTAATTGTAGTCTGGTTTGAATAATGTTCAAAATAAATTATGTAGAAGCACAAATACTACGAATACTCTCTCTCTCTCTCTGATGTAATGATTATGGCCTTGGTGTTATTCCTCAGAAAATAGAAATGGTTCTATTCACAAGGAGATGGCTACCGAACTTCAGGAGGGAAATCTTTAATGCTGTCAAAGGAATTGGAGTGTGTACATGTGATTTTCGATTGTCAACTCCTAATCTGAAGGAGAGATTTAGGAAGGAGTATGCAGCTAAGCACTCCTGGTAGGAAGTAGAAGGTAAAATATGGGGATCATGAATAATTTATTGATAACACTAGTTTACAAATCAAACATTTTTGTTTGCTCATTGAATGAAACTTATATTTTTGAAAAGAGCTAGGGACGCTAGTTAATTGACCATTTTTTGTTTCCCACCTATACGTCAAAATTTTGAGATATATGGGTTTTTATTTTTCACCTGCCCTGAGTACTACTAATGCATACTGTAGTGTACCGAATTGTAGTAATTAGGTATTTACATAGTTTTAGGGTACTCAACACTCTGGCGAAGCTACTACATACTTTCAGAGTTGTCTTTTTTTAACAAATTCCAAAAAAATTAACGGGAAAACAATAAATACTGTTTAAAAGTACATCGTTTTTGTAGATAAACGTTAATAAATCGCTATTAAATACAAAACTCTAAACTAAAAACTATTTTAAAATGTCTTCTAGAAAATGTAAAATAAACCCAGACCATTTTTGTTTTATTTGCGGAAAAATTATTCAGTCAAATCGAGGTTTTCCTATAACACAAACACTGCAAAATGCTTATTTACATTTAAAAATTTCGTAAAAGCTTTAGATAAGACAAAACCAGCATTTCAATATTTTTGCAGCGTGTTCCCGAGTCTATCTGAGGCTAAACTAAAAGAAGGGATATTTGTGGGTCCTCAAATAAGAAAAATTTTGGTTGATACCAAATTTGAGTGCCTATTAACCGATGTTGAAAATGCAGCATGGAATTCTTTTAAACTTGTTGTTCAAGAATTTTTGTGGAATAAGAAAAGTCAAAATTACAGAGATATTGTTGCGAATTTATTACATAATTTTGAACTGATGGGTGTAAATATATCCCTCAAAATTCACTTTTTACAATCTCATGTGGATTTTTTCCCGGAAAACCTCGGACACATGAGTGACGAACATGGAGAGCGTTTCCATCAAGATTTGAAGTTTTTCGAGAGGAATTATCAAGGTTTTTGGGATCAGAATATGCTAGGAGAATACTGTTGGAGTGTCGTGAGGGAGACAAATGAAAATAATTATAAAAAGAGGACTAAACAATTCATTTATAATTTGTTTGTCCTAATTTACTGTACATTTTTATATGTTTCGTTTTTAATAAATATCTCAAAAGTTTGACGTCCAGGATTTTTTTAAATATTTTTTCCGAAGTTAGAAGACCTAAATAAACAAATCCCCATATGTTTAAATTCATGAGCAAAAACCTTGTAAACTAGTGTAATTAGGGTAATATTGTCACATGTATGGTGGCCGATAATGGAAGTACCAAAACACACTTTAATCTCGCAATGAATAAAGTATAGTAACTCTAAGTATTACAGGAGTTCAAAAGTATATAACTCCCAATTCAATGTGTATATACCGAAATCATTACATCTCTACATCAAACTCAATTAAGTTTGATACAGATTTATCTACTCAGTATTAGAAAATAAGAAGACTCATCCTTGATATTCTCATATCATTTAGAGAATACAAAAAAACTGATTAAATAATAGCTCAATTCCATTGCGAGAAGGTAAACACCACTAGCATTCCGGTAGGAAAATATTGGTACTCTCTAAATCATAATACTGATGATTGAAAATATCACGGGAGAGTTTCTATATGAAGTTCTGGAATATATAGGCTTATATTCAGGCATATGGTAATATAATTATTAGAATGATTAGAACACCATATATTGAAACTATGGTAGTTCACAAATATATTGGAAGTAATGAAGCCACTTGAAATATGGAGACTACACTAATCTAGCTAGCTGTCCAACCTACCCTTTGCAACTGAAAGCATGTGTATTTCCACTAGTCATTATATAATATTAACGAAATATTAAACGTTTTCTCAGCCTTAAAGGCAAATAAGGCCCCTGGAGCAGATAACATTGCACCTGAAATGCTCAAAGCGGACAGCCAAACATCATCGTCCACGTATTGGATCCCCAGCTCAAAGAAGGTATCGTAAACATTCCAAAAAAGGAGACCTTACGGAATGTCAAAATTGGAGAGGTATAACTATTCTAAGCGCAGTAAACAAACAATTCTCAGCGCACATTATAAATAACAGAATATCCCAAGTTATTTTGCCAGAACATCGGCATAAGCAAGCTGGGTTCCGTCCACAGAAGCCATGGAAAAATTAACATGGGCCGGGGCGAATCTTAATACAAACATCGGTTGTGGGGATCTACACTCTGGTCTTGACTTTTTATACAACACAAAAATATAGAAATACTGCCTTGATGCAGATACACTGTGGAATAATACGAGATGTATTTAGACGAAATCCTTGTGATCATAGAAATTTCCTAGTGAAGATTTGACTATGCGCAGTTGATATTTGTGACAGTGCACACTGCAGTGTTGAGAGGAATAGGAGAACACCCTTTACATACTCTACCAATATACTGCTCAATCATGTAATCGGATGAAATGTTTTGGCTATTTCTTCTTTCAGAATCTAGAGGACTTGAAGGTTATGGACTCATTGGCTGTAATAAAATACACGAAGTTAGCAAAACTTTTCTAAAAGTAGTGAAAGATGACTACATTGTATTTATGATAACCGCTGATGATAAAGAATCTATTAATATCTGATCACCGATCAAGGTTTTGGGAAATACACTGATTAACGTGTAAGATACTGACAGAACACACCAAAGAAGATTCAGTCGAGACAGAAGAAATAAACAAGAGAGGACTGAATAGAATTTACATTCTACTGATGGTCGAGGAAATGAAAGTGAATTTATTCGTAATCATGTTAGCATAACCTAATACTTGGATGCCCAGTATCTCCATTTTAAAAATCTCCTTATTCTCCAAAAACAAAAGCCGAAAACATTCCTCTGGCCACACTGTGCATGCGTACTAATACTTTAAACAAAATCAGAGTTCATTTACATTTCAAATAGCATGCGCCATGTAACCATCCATTTAAATTTCCCTTCCACAACAAGAAAGAAAGAAAACACACGGAGGATCAACAACAAACACATTTTTATCTTCGAAGATCGTGCATTAGTCAGTTGTTGTGTGTTCTATT
Organism: Calliphora vicina; assembly: GCF_958450345.1. Taxonomy (NCBI): domain Eukaryota; kingdom Metazoa; phylum Arthropoda; class Insecta; order Diptera; family Calliphoridae; genus Calliphora; species Calliphora vicina. The sequence continues at coordinate 96,946,750 of NC_088782.1, forward strand.
TGACTTTCATAATTTAGAGTTTAGGGAAAAAATATGACACATATGCGCATCTGCTGATGAGTGCTGCTGCTAAAAGGAAAAGGAAGACGAAGACTCTGATGCAACAATCTGTGTAGTAATGCTGTGTTGTTGATGTTATTGTAGTGTCTCTAACGTTGCAGGGGGTTAAAAACACACACGCATTTTATGGAAATTCTAAAATTGTCTTACAATTGAAACTCTAGAGGATGGGGAACAATTTTTCTACTTATTTTATTTCTACTTTATGTTTATTATTATTTATGGGAGTGTGAGCGTGTATTTAAGGAAGTTTCTTTTGGATTTATTGGGGGAACTTCCTGCCCCTAGATGAGAGTGAGTGAGTGTGTGTTTGTAAAACTGTTAGATTTTAGATGACTGCATGATAATGAAGTTGATGCCAGGCATAGTTATAGGGAAACTACGAGCAACATGAATGCCTAAGAGATGTGTGGAGTGAGTATTGGAGGTGAGGATGTAAATAATATTTGATATTTTCGAAAGTACATAATTTTAAAGTGTACAAAATTTAATAGAAGTTATAGTTAAGCAAGCCGACTTTAATTTTTCCGCGATGGTTTAAGGGGTAATATTGGTCGGCGGCGACGGCTTTTTTAGAAGTACTAATTTGAAAATTATATTTGCCTAAGAAACTCAAATTTTGTGAAAACAGAAGGACGATAATTTATATTTTTGAAAACTTTTTATGCAATGTCGTTATTCGACATGCTCCAGAGTTAAAATCAGTTTTGCAAATCTAATATAAATTCCAATATATAAGGTAAATATACTTTTCCAAGAGTATATTTACCTTATAGATCTAACTTCTAGTCTAATGGGGTTCTAATTTGCACTGTAGTTTAGCAATTCTTTATATATTTGATAACATTCATTATACCTAGGGTTTTTATTCCGGGAATTCCCGGTACAAATTTCCCGGGATTTTTAGTCGGGAATCCCGGGAATTAAAAACTGACGAAAATACCGAAAACTAGTTTTTTACAGTTTTTTTGCTTATATCTTGGCATTAATAGACCGCTTATTATTATTTATTTTAGGTTTTTCGTATGAAAATTTAAAAAGTGAATTCATTATTTATAGAATTTATTACTTATTGAATCATTCTAAAAAAATAGCTTCAAAAATTTATTAAATGATTAAATTTTTCTTCAATTCAAATCTAGTACAAAAAGGCTTAAGACATTTTGTTCAATTAATTTTGTAAATGATTTGATTTAACAAAAATTTAGTCATTCAAAGTTTGAATAAATTCTGTTATAAATTAACTTTAAAATTAATTCAGTTTTAACAAAGGTTTTGGAATGAATCTAAAAAATTCAATATTAGGAATGGATTTATGGAATGAAATACATTCTTTAATAACGGATTACGATTTTAGTGAATTAATCTCCAATTTTCTTAATTAATTCGAAGCTCTGATATTTAATAATTATAATATTTTAATTTAAAGTATCATTATATATTTCGGGAATAGCCGGAATAGTCGGTTAATTTTAAATTAATCGATTAACCGAATAATTTCCATTTTAATTTTAAATTGAAAAGAAAAACTAGAATTTTGTGTACTTACATACGCATTTTGTTAATAAAAAGAACAAAAACAAACAAAACATAATTTCAACAAAACCATAAATAAACATGTGAGTTTTCCTTGGATTTTAGAGAGATCTTCTGAAATAATCATTTAAAAAGGAATATAATATAAATTATTTCTTTTTCAAATATTTTTTTTTAGTTTTAATAAAACTTGACTTGAAAAAACTCTCTCACTGATTGTAGTATATCCAATTTCTCAGTTCTTTTTTTAGTTTTTTTCTAAGCATATAGAATCCTCCATTATACATGGGAGTCCTTTTTGAATTTTTTTAGATTTTGAATACTTTAATAGTTTCTTTAAGTTGTGATAAAAGACTCGTTTCTGTAATGACTTCAGTTTCGTCTATTACCATATCGTCCTCAGACTCATTAGGAGTTCAATGTTCATCATAGAATATTCTAGAAAAAAGGGTCATTTCCAAATTCCTTAGTGTCAGTTTTCGTACTAACTTCTAAAAACTATTGCTAAAAGGGAATGTTTACGAGTTAAGAAATAAAATTTGTGTGTATATAAAGTGCAAAAAAAAATAAATTTCGGTTAATCGGTTAATCGACACAAATTAATCGGTTTATTTGTTATTTGAAAATCGTCAATTTTGAATTATTCGAACAGTTAACCGACCATAATTAATCGGTTAATCGATTAACGGTTAATCGATTGAATACCCTAGTATATATAAGTTTGTAATTTCCACAATATAATTTTCCGACCCTATAAAGTATATATATTCTGGATCCTTATAGATAGCGGAGTCGATTAAGCCATGTCCGTCTGTCTGTCTGTTGAAATCAATTTTCTGAAGACCCCAGATATCTTCGGGATCACAATATTTAACAATTCTGTCAGACATGTTTCCGAGAAGTTTCCTATTTAAAATCAGCAAAATCGGTCCACAAATGGCTAAGATATGAGGAAAAAAACAGGACAACCTCGATTTTTGACCTATATCTGGATTACTAAGTCATTAATATAGAAAATATGGATATCTAATGATAGATATTTCAAAGACCTTTGCAACGACGTATATGAGATTATTTAAAAAACAAAATTTTTTTTTTTTTAATTTAAAAAAAAAAATTTTAATTTAAAAAAAATGTTTTAAAAATTAAAAAAAAAAAATTAAATGACAATATTGTTTATCTAAAAATATTTAAAATTTGTATTTTGAAGTATAATTTGGTGAAGGGTATATAAGATTCGGCACAGCCGAATATAGCTCTCTTACTTGTTTTAAATTCGATTTATTTACAGTAAAATCTGTTAGATTGAAGTAAATTTTGAAAAGCAAATAACTGGTGTTGAAAAACGTAATTGATTTGATATTAACATTAGTCAGAAATTTAAACAAACCATTAAAAGAAGTACTAAGTAAAAGTAAGTATTTAAAATGTTCATTGCTTCGCCATGCAGTGTAAATAATTTATCTACTAGATACATGATCTTGCCACCGTAAATGCGCAGCTGTCACTGTTGTTCTGCTTGCTGGTTGGTGTTGCTCTAAAATATGTTGTTGCTGATACTCGTATCTCACAAATGTGTTGCTGAGTTGTTACGTTACGTGTGCCCCAGCACAAAGAAGAAGGTGGTGGAGTTGGTGGTTGTAAATAGTTTGTTTTAAAAGTGTGTGAACTTTGTAATTTATGTTTTTCTTTTAAAATAATACCCCTCGTTGTTGTTGCCGTTGTCATTTATTTTCCGTTTTCTAAAGAGGGGAGATCTTTTCAAAATAATTTAGACAAAAAGAATCTCAAATATAATAGAAAACTTTATTAGGGGGATTTGCAGTGACTTGCCTTGCCACCTTCCTCATCTTGATTTCCAACAATGTAAACGTATCTCTTTATTTTCTGCTAAAAGAAAATTTTCACAAGAAAAATTTATAAACTGATCTTTGAGTATTATAATTTACATGTACAGTTTTGTCGAAAAAACAAAAACTATTAGAGAAAAAACATTTTTTGTCCGCTTAATTTCCGTTTTATGAAATGAGTGTCCTCCCACTAGCACCTAAATATTGTTTGCATTTGCCTTTAACATGTCGTCTGCTTTAGCTTTCATGTCTCATTGTCTTTATGAGATAATCCTCAATATTAGTAGTTTGTCTATAGTATAGCCTGAGTATGCGGATGTTTAAGTATTATGATTTATAAGATTATGATTTAAATACCGTGTAAAATTTTGTTTTCACAAAATGATGACTTTGATGGAGTGGCCATTTAGTTAAGCTTTTCGTTTTTATGAATGCAAATTATGTGGTTGTCATTTTCTCTTACCCATACTACACTATTTGGTAGTGAACAGAACTACATAAATAAATAAATAAATGAAAGAAAGCTGTCACATGAGAAACGGTGGCACTAAATAAGGAAGCAAAAGGAAGAAATATTTTTATATTACACAATTTTACTCACACCTGTGTAGTTTTACATAACTGATTAGGGTTTCCGGGAAGTTTTGTTTGGAATATCTTTATAAAATTTCTTCTTAATGTTATAATATTCAGATTCGTTGTGATAGCCAAAGTTGTTGCAAATTGAATGATTCCATGATATCCCTAGATTTGTTTGGGTTCTAGCAACAGATAGTCAGTTGGTAAATAAGCATTACTGTTGAAATAACCGAATTATTTGCATTCAACTACAATTTTTCTGCCACAGCAGAAAAATTCGATCATTAAGAATGAATCAAACTGAAATTTTATGTTCTTAAATTCAGAAAATTAGGAAGACTTGTCTTTCGTTATCTTTAAATGCAACTCCATATTGAAGGCAAATTTTGGGTACCAAATTTCGGTGTACACAATACGCCGTTACAGAGTAAAAACCAAGAATAATATTTTATAAAATTTACATAGCGGATCTCAACATAAACAAGTATCCTGGGTCTGATGATATACTAGCACTGGTTTTGCAGCACTGTTCTTCGACTCAAGCTCGTCCATTAGCTAAACTTTTCAGCATTTTAAAACGTGTCGGCAAATTTCCTGTATATTGGAATGTAGCTAATGTAACAACCCTGAAAATTATCGCCCAACAGAAATTTCTTCTGCACTTTCCAAAGTTGTGGAGAGTATGGTTAACTACCATTTTACCATTTAGAGTCCAACAATTTACTCAGCGACCGGCAGTATGACTTTCGTAGAGGACACTCCACGGGAGACTTGCTAGCCTTCCTATCGGAAAATGGTGTCGTTCCATACACCGTTTTGGCGCAAGTAAAGTGGTGGCTCTAGATATTTCTAAGGTGTTCGATAGAGTATGCTATGGTGCGCTTTTATCAAAACTTATTGCTCTTGGTGTCGGTAATAACTTCTCTCGATTTATATCCAGCTTTCTCAAAAATCCCACTATACGAGTTGTTACAGATGGAATCTCATCAAACGAGTTCAAGATATATTCAGGGATACCGCAAGGATCCGTCTTTTCTCCCTTTTCTACACTTATGGTCGTACTATAAAGGTAGTAATAGATGGGATTTGCTCCGAGAACTTCATATTGAGCTCTGGAGTCCCCCAGAGTTCTGTTCTTTCTCCTTCCCTTTTTTAATTTTCATGAACGATTTACTAACAATCACACTCATATTCATTCGACCTACTCTTTTTGAGATTAAACTGTCAAGAATGAATATTGACGACTCGATAAATCGTGACCTTACAACAATCTTCAGATGGGGTGAATTGAACCGAGTTAATTTCAACGCACTCAAAACTCAGTGCTGCCTATTGACACATAAACGTCTTGAGATTTCACCAGAATCAATTCTTCGTATCGGTAACACTACTGTTGGTGTTTCAGATAACCTTTTGATTCTAGGTACGAGACTACAGTGTGACGTCCGTTGGAATCGTCATATATTCACATTTAGGTGCTTGGGATTCTTGGGATTCAGTGTCGGACATATTTCTCCCCTTCCGACCTTCTTCGTATATACACAAGCTTCATTCGTCCAAAAATGGAATATAATTCCCATATATGGGCCGGAGCTGCAAGGTAAAGTCTAGAGCTGTTGGACCGGGTTCAAAGAAGGGCGGTTTATCTTATACGTAATGAAAATGTTACCCGGTTTATCGATACTTTAGAACATCGTCGAAATGTGGGCAGCTTATCCTTATTTTACAGATATTATCACGGGTGTTGTTCAGTAGACATAAGTAATCTCATACCAAATACGCGCATTTTCATTCGGAGCATACGACTATCACACAGATCAAACTCATTTGCTATTAATTTGAGTACCGACCGCACGACACATTATAGGGAAAACTCTTTTTCTGGTCGAACCATACGTATGTGGAATATACTACATGCCAACGTATTTCCGTCGGAATATAATATTTATCAATTCAAGTCAAACTTCAACAAACACTACTCCATCTTTCCTCCTTCTCACATCTTTATTTCCTAACATGAACACAATTAACTGCATATATAGGGGTATCCCCTGAGTGTTGGTTATAAAAAAATTCAATTATAGACCAAGTCTTTCGGAGATTAACCAAGATCTTGTGACAATCTCTGATTGGAATTGTCGAATAGAGTCGATTTTAATGCACGCTTGACTCAATGTTGTATGTTAACAGATGATGTTGTTCCATTGATGTCCGCTGGACAAAACATATTTTTCAAGTGTCGAAAAAAACATTCAAGGAAATACTTCACTCCATCTGATCTCCTTACTATTTACACCATTGGTCTCCAGCAGTACGCCCGCGGGCCCCGTCTATGTGTGAGTTTCATATACATGTGAAACCGAAATTAAAAAACGAACATGAGTTATTTTACAAGTGTTGCCAGTGAAGGATATTTTCATAAGAAATTTGGTTCAGAGTACACACATCGTTATATTAGAATACGAAGCAAATCTATTGTTGTGAGAGTTTGGTTAACAATGATTTACACCATTGATATCCGACCCAAAGTGGAATACAACTCTTATATACAGCCCGTGGTTTTTTTCGCAACACACGTTCTTCGAATTCGTTGTCGCCACCGTCCAGTCGCACAACACATTACAGGGATAATTCATTCTTTGGCCGTACTGTTCTTATGTGGAATAAGCTTCTTCCTGTAGTCTTTCCTGTCACTTTCAATATAGGAAAATTCAAATCAAATGTTCGCAAACACTACTTGCTCTTTAATTCCTTGAATTTTATTTATTATTCAAAATTAGTTTCGGCTTTAAAATTCCATAATCTATCGCACTTCTTTATAAAAAAATTCGATATTCGGCCACTGGTGTTAAACCGATTTTTTTCCTAATCCGAAACTGAATAATTGGTTGAACTATAATCATCTCTCAATATACAAGGCTACAATGTAATAATATTGCATAAGTTGACAGACGATTCTTCGATGAAGACATTAGATGGCAGACTGGGAGATTTGGGGATTCAGATGGCTTAATGACGGGAGAATTTGTATTAAATCGAGCTCTATTTTCGTAATTCTGAATCCGAGTGGGTAACCTACATAAATCTTTCGTTAATTCAAAGAGGAGAATTAGCATATTTTAAATAACTATTTCATTAAGTGATGTCTGCGGTTTCTGTTTTGTTTTGTTTTTAGATATGGTTTATTACAATTTTCTTATACTTTCGATTCAAAATCAAATACATAATCGCCAATTTTAGTAGTTCGCCTTAATAAATTACGTCCAAATTCGCAAAAAATATTTATTAAGCTGATTAAGATACAAAATTGTCGCAGGAATTTGTATTCGTATTAACTTAAATTTTCTCTAAGTGTTTAAATCTTCTTATAATGATAAATTGTTATACATACACTATAATTAAATGCAGTCATCTAAAAAAAACTAGCTATAAAATCATTAGAACAACATTTGATTCATTTTTAAATTTGTGTATTCAAAGAATTAAAGCAAAAAATCTATTATGCAGACAGAATATAAACTTTGGACTCGTAATTTCTAATTTAGCATATAAAAATGTCTCCTGTTTTAGAGAAAATATCATGTTTGTAAATGTTTCTAAATTAAATTCTTGTACATATGTATATTGATGCCAGCGATTCTTTGGATTTTGAAAACATTTAGACAGCCAGCAATGTGACATGTTTCACGAAAATGTGTTTCAAAAATAACGTGTGGTCACAAAAGTGTGGACAAGTCAATTTGCTTTTATGGAATATTTAGATTTAAAACAAACCGCCTTATTGCGATTTGTATGAAAATTTAGTTTTATAAACCTTTGAACATTTTTTATTATAAATACGATTTTATATCGTTAGCATAGTGAGCAAACAGGCTAAGTCCAGAGATATTAATTTTACGTTAGAATAAGTAAAAATATTCTGTCATGTGAAAATGAGCGAATTCACTTAATTGTCAATAAATTCGAAAAGAATCAATTGATTTTTATATACGATATCTCATTTTGTTCTTATTACATGTGGTTTTGCGATAAAGTAATAAATGTGATCAATTTCAGACGTTTTCGATTTTTCATGATTTTTTTAATACAAAAAAAATAGCTACTTTCACATAAAAAATTATTTGTTTGCTTAAATTTGTTATTATAACTCCGAAACTACTGAGCCGATTGAAATGCAATATATTTGTGAAAATTTTGTACATAGCATGGGGAAAATGTTTTCAAAATTTAATTATTAAAAAGAAGAACATTAACTACTAAATTTTATGTATATCACACAAATAACTAAAATTTTGTGAAAATGAGCGAATTTACTTAATTGTGAATAAATTCGAAAAGAATCAATCGATTTTCATGATCGATATCTCATTTTAATGCTATTATATATGGCTTTATGATAAAGTAATAAATCTGAACAATTTCTTCCGTTTTCGATTTTTCATGATTTTTTTAAAACAAAAAAATTTGCTATTTTCATGTAAAAAATATATTTTTTGCTTCAATTTGTTATTATAACTCCGAAACTACTGAGCCGTTTAAAATGCAATATATAAACTGATTAAAGGTTATGTAAATCTCAACTTTTCTAAGTTTATTTTAATAACATCGGACTAAACCTTTTTGAGTTATCATTAATTATGTGAAGAAACGTCTAAAAAATTTATAATTTCACTTTAATTTTTTTTTAAAAAAAATGTTTCCATAGAATTTAAAATTTGTTCTACTGCAACCACAATACATCCAAATTTTGTAGTGGTTAAAAATTACTTTAATTTTTTTTAAGCAAAATTTGTGAAAAGGGACTTATCACGTTTGCACACTAAGCAAATGATATACATACTTTGTAGTTATTTAGGAAAACCCGTATATCGAAAAACAAGTATACGCACAGTAGGCCATAACCATCAACAATTTTTAGATAGATTTTTAAATTATGGTTATTGTGTATTTTGTACATAGATATAAGTTTGTTATTCCGATATATACATATTTCGGATATTCATAGATAGGGAAGTTGATATAACCATATCCGTATGCTGGTTGAAAACAACAATCCGAACTTTCACAGTTATCTTAAGGACTCCAGAACAATATATCGGATATTGTACTTTATTTCGGATAGACCTCTTTCACACTAGACAATTTAGTTGCGCAAGTCTCTTGTGTTTGTAGATGCCAGAGTTAATTTCGGGTTAAGGGGAAGAAAATTTTGCATGCTATTTTGTTGTTGGGAAAAAGACTAAATTGCCTAGTGTGAAATGGGTCATATTGTACTAGAATTTTGGTTTTGAAAATTAGCAAAATTGGTCCATAAATGCATAAAATATGAGCGCAAAACATTGATTACCTAAATTTTTTCTTTACATAGGCTACATTATCATTGAAAAAAAAAGTTTATTTTTTTTGTTTCACTAAACTACAATTTTTAAAATTTCTTAAGACCTTTCGTTTGTCCACATTTTGTTGCCCACACGTTATATTGCTGCATGTTGTCTGTGTATTTAGCATGTCGGTTTTCTAATTTTAGTTGCGAAATCCTGAACGTTTTTTTTTTACTAGATGGCGTCTAATACTAATCAAACACACAGTCAATTCAATGTTGGCCCAACAGCATCATGATGTGTTGTTACTAACGGCAAAAATAACGCAAAAAAAAATAAAACATAAACAACAACAACACAAACAAATAACACTGTATTAAACACATTTGCGCAACAACATTATTTGAAAATTTGATGATAAAATGCTTTTTCTGCTTGCATGAACCAAAATAAACAACAACTACAACAACAAAATTTAACATAACTCACAACAACAACACTTAAGGGAAAACTCATAAAAAAAGAGAAGAAAAACTATTAAAATTATAAATAGAATTGTTTTGCAGCGAAAAGGCTCAAAGGCTTTGTTCGTTTATACAAAAAAACAACAACAAATATGATTATTAAAAGAGTGCATTGCATTTTACATATAACGGCATGTGCCATAATTGTGGAGACAAAAAAAAAGAAGAGAGAAAAAAACCAGCAGCAACAATTTTACACTTCTGTACATAAAATGATGCTGCTTACAGAATTTCGCTGCTACTGCTGCTATAGGATCCCCAGCAAACTGCATTGAACTATATTTTTTCTTATGGGTTGTAGTTGTTGTTGTTTACATTAACACAAATTGTGTGTAGTTGTTGTTGCATTATATTGCATGAATATTTCTTGTTGGAGTGTGTATGTGTGTCTGCATCAGAGAATCTTGAACTTGTGCGTTCATTCGCCTGTTTACGAAATATAAAAAGTGAAAATGCAAACTGATTTTCTTTTCTGTTTTTGGTGTTTTTCTTAGTAAGCATTTTAGCTGCTGCTGTTGTTGTTGTAAAATCGTTTGTCGTTTTGTCTTGTGTGTTGATTTTGTAGTTGTTTTTTGTTTTTGTTGTTCCCCGTCATTTCAAAATGTGTATTTATTTATTTATTTATTTATTTATTTTCAGTTGTCGATTTTTATCTCCATTTGAATGCTCATTTCGATTTTATGTACAAAAGAAAACGAAAAAGAAAAATGTTCATTTAAATATAATTTTAATTAAATAAACATTAAAATAAAAGAAAATATAAATTCAGTGGCAAAGTCTAGAAAGCGGTAAACAACTTCATGTGTGCGTGTACCCTACATTAAGTCATTCCAGTGGTAAAAAAAAGATGGAAAAAGAAGTGAGGAAAGAGGCCTTCTATAAAGGTCTTCCTTGAAAGCGAAGCTAGGAAGTAAATTGTATTATAGAATCCTGTTTAGGTTAGGTTCTACAAGAAGCACTATTGGATATATGTATTTAAAGCTGATTGTGCCAAGGAAGAAACAGCTGTCCCTCAATCGGCACGTGGTGTATCTATACTGAATAGTGTATCCGAAACCAAAAACCGGTCAACCGGTTTTTTAATCTTTGTAAACACCACCGGTTTCGGTTTTGTAAGTTTTCGGTTTTTTGACAAACCGGTTAACCTTTTTTAATGAAATATATTTTCTAAACCTCATTCAAACATATTTATGAAAAACCTTGATACCATTTTTAAAAATATTGATTTATTTTATAGAAAATTATAGTATTTGACACTATTTCGTAAAAGATATAAAACAATTGCATAAAGATAGAGTCTTAAGAATTCCAAAATGACAAATTCCCGAAGATTTAGTACACAATTCTTAACAAATTTCCTATTAGAGTCCAAAAATAAAAATAAATTTAAGTATACCTTTTTCATATTAAATAAAAATTTATTATATACCAGTTAACCGGTTTTTTTGAAGACAAAAACCGAAACCGCTTCACCGATTCACTGGTTTTTTCAAAAACACACATTTTCGGTTAAACCGGAAACCGGTTTCTTAAATTTTCCGGTTTTTTGGACACTCTAATACTGAACCAATAAGATTCTCTCATGAATGTGTAGATGTATTTATCTGAAATTTATTCTAGACAGCCAAGACTGGACCGGGCCGGCCAAGACCGGTTACCAAAACTCACTATGATAATTTTTACAGTATTCGTTGACCTCACATTATTTTTCATATCCAAATAGTTTCAGTTGGCTAGCGACTTAATCTTCAAGAGAAGTGCCAAGAAAGGATAAATTCATTTCAAGTTGACTAATAATAGAGTGTTCCAGTATTGTATGAGCTACTAGCCAAAACTCCCCCCGGAATTATTCCTTGTATTTAAAAACACATTCTGCAAAATATGATGCTTGGATAACTCTAAACTTTTTTAAACAAATACAAACTGTGAATCATTTTGCTTGGCTGCAGATACACCCGGAGTCTCTAACGGGAATCGAACCCTTAACCAGCATAAATTTTGAATATAAATGAGTTAATGGGGACCAGTGCCGAAAATTGAGAAAAGAATAAGATTCAGAATGAAAATATCGATAAAGTGATGGGTGAAAGTAGCTTAAACTTAACATTGAGGTAGGGCATTAATAATATTCGTTGCCAGTCCAATAAATTATCCTTCCTTTGTTGTTTTTCGGTGATTGAATTATGTGTCTCAATACGAGACATTTTTTTTTTATTTGTTTTCTTTTTGTTTTAAATAAAACAAAAAATACAAAAATACAAAATCGAGATGCAAATGAGCCATGTAACTATAATAAGCGTTTTTCGTATTTAAATAAGTTTATTTTAGTTGTAAATTTTTATCGATTTAGTCATTGGGTTAATTTTAGACATTCGACTAAATTGATTATTTATTCTTAAAACAAAGTGTCTCGTTATTTTGTTGCTGTTTTTGTAAAATAGTCATATATGTATGTATGCAAAATGGAGTTGTTGAATTGAATAATTTTAAAATATTGTATTTATATTAATATTTAATTGCTACCATAGAGAAATACATAGAGCGGACACTAGAAAAAACTCATACAAAAAAGTTCACATAGTTTTTTTTACTACAGTAATACATTCTCACCACTTAGGTTTTTGAAAACTGAGTTAGGTCTTTGACAATAGAGTTTCCGATATATGTGTTTTTATCCATGGTTACACTTCTTCTAACGGTTCTATAACATTTCGAAATGACTTTATGTCCATGTTTGAAAAGAAATAGTAAACTTGAAGCCCATGTTTGTGTTTGCATCTATCATCACTTTGAGAATTTGAAGTTATCGTAAAATTTACCAATTTTTACCAAAATCAATTGAATTGATTTGTAATTAAAGCGAAATATCAGTGTTCAAAAGGTTATCCAATACATAACCAATTTCCTATACCAACAAATCCTGTACATTACCCTTTCCACTACTTGTAAGGTTAATGTGGTTGGTACAAGTGATGAGAACCGAAATAACTAATGAGGGATTAAACAAAGATATTCGAAGAATCGTCCATCTCCTCAAATGCCTACTAGTAGGACCAAAATATGGAAACAAACTACAGTTTTAGAGCAAAATACATTCGATATACATCCGATTCGAGGATGATAATCTTGTCTCTAGTCTGGCGAGATTGGTCGACACTTCTCTCTGTCGACCTAGAAATAACCTTCATGGACCAATCAAAGTATAAACGCTGAAAAAGGATGAGTTACCGATGAACGCGATGCGGATGATCGTGTTATATATCAGCCTGATATAGACGAGTACTTTAAGTATAAGAATTCCATAACCAGCAGCACTTAGACAGGAGTTCCGGAAAGTTGGATTTCAACGAGAAACTGCTTCTCGTCAAAAAGAAGACAGATACTCGAGAAGACAACCACTAGCCCATCTGCATTCTCAAGACTACCCAATAATTAACAATGTAATTAAAGATAATTTTCTGGAGGCAGTACGGAACAAAAAAGACGACTGATTACATTACTCCTATGGCAACGAAATTAGGTTTACTCGAATACAACTTGGCTGAGTTTGACAACTCTAGTGAGGTTCTTCTACATAGTAGTCAAATGGCGTTAATCGAGGAAATTCCAATGAGACTGTGGAGAAGGGTAATAACGGTAGGTAAATTACAAAGTGTATTTAGAATTCCACCAATTCATGATGATTGATGCGAAGATCTCACTAATGGCAGCACTTGCCTAATTATCTCCATCTCAGAACGCAATTATGAATTTAAGCAGTTCTTCGGAGAGGGCGACGCCAAGATGATGGAGTTGAAGCTACCCACCAATTCATGATGATTGATTCGAAGATCTCAGTAATGGCAGCACGTCCCTAATTCTATACCATCTCAGAAAGCAATTGTGTATTTAAGAAGTTCTTTGGAGTTGGACAATTGAAGATACCAACAATATGCTATGTAGCTATCTGAATCCTCGAAAAATCCTCTAATGACACTGAATATTTTGAAGATTAATCTGTAGTATTAAAAATGTTCTACGATGTTCCCTTAGCTGAATAAGTTCCGAACAAATGCGTTATACAAGATGCCTGGATAACAAACGCGGTACTTAGCTTAGCAGACTTCAAAGCTGCGAGGCTATAGCAGACTCTAGGAAGAAGCTTTATCAGTTTATAGGTTATGTTCCCAAAAATCAGTTGCCGCCATTGTCAGTTGACGTATTTATATTAGTACCTCACTTTAAAAATAACTCTGTCTTGGGTGGGTCTAGTTTGAGTATTTAATATCTAAAACTAATTGCTGAAACATTTGAAGGCCTCTCTCAGGTTTCATGACTATATCAATATCATCTATCGAATGATTGGAGTATGATTTAAAGTTTTTTAAATATTTCAAAACTGTTCTAGTATCATAATAATAAAACGTTGGTAAACCTGATCTGATAAACAAAGAGATCCTTTGCAAAATTAAGGCCCCTATTAACAGTTGTATTCGACAAACGATATTCGTTGGCTATCAAATATCGACTATCGAATGTAAAATTCGTATTATAAGTTGGCATCGCTGTCGAAAATTTCGTTGTGCATCGAATTTTTCAACGAACACAATTTTGCTTTCGATACTGCAAATGTAAGTATTTGTAATTTTATTTGTTTTTGGTGGACCACTAACTGAAATATTTCGTTAATTTTATGCAGATCTAAGCTAATAAGCAACGATTGTGCGCCATAATACCAAATGACAATTCGTTTGATCAGCTATTTCGACTACAGTCGAAAATCGAATTTAGTTCATTATATTCACTTAAATGTTAATAATTTTTGAATGTCAAATGTCATAGAGTTCTGATATCTTCTCAATGCTGAATTGAATTCTTTGCAATGGATGATAAATGAGCTAGATTTTAAACAGACCTAACAAATAGGTCTCTAAACAGGTACATGATAAATATAATAAAAATGACAAACATGCTTAAATCGAGTCAGAAAGTTAGATCATTTGTATACAAAGAAGTATGCATGGTTGGGTCAAAAAAAGATTGGCTACTGCCAAGGTTCTCATATCACTAAAATATCCATACAGCCCGACTACCGTTACTGCTAGTCAAGTTTACTTGAGCAAGTCGTCTTCAATTTATAGAAGAGAGAGGAAGAAAAAGAGGAAAATCTTTGAAATCTCCTCTTTTCCCTCTTTTATAAACTCAAGACTTTCTCAAGTATACTTGACGTGTGTGAATCATGACTTTCAGAAATATAACAAAATTGATTAAATAATGATAATTATAAAATTGTTGTTTAAGTATGTATATAAAAATAGGATGGATCACAAAGAATTAAATTTGGAATGAGCCACCTCGAATTAACATTGGGATTTAGGGGTCACTATAGAACGTTTGGTAATTAATAGGGAAACTTGGAATATTGAATTTGTTTCTATAATTTGAAAGTACAATC
This sequence comes from Calliphora vicina, assembly GCF_958450345.1. Taxonomy (NCBI): domain Eukaryota; kingdom Metazoa; phylum Arthropoda; class Insecta; order Diptera; family Calliphoridae; genus Calliphora; species Calliphora vicina. The sequence goes on from NC_088782.1 coordinate 96,962,054, forward strand.
TATAAATTAGATTTCATTGGAATGAAAATTTGTAAAGCTGTGCATTTTGGGAAAAGGGAATTCCATTTTATTGACAAACAATATCCCCGAAAGAACAGATTGGAGTAAATAAAAAGAGAAAACTGTTTGGACTTGAAATCGATTGTTTTTAAAAAAATTTAATGGGAACTACAAACATTATTATGCGTTTTGATTATTACGACAAATTTTGGGTCACTACAATCGAAAAAAAAAACAATAAGTGCCAACAAATTCTTTGCCACAACATCTAATTCACAGCCATTAAATTATTGTATATTTAAATGTATACAATTGCAGTGTTTAACTTACTTTTCTAATGATGAATTATAATCCTTTTGATATGTTTATTTTGTTTTTAGATCCAATAAAAAGTTTTCAACATTTCACACGCAATTTAAAATTTATTTTTCAAGTCTATTTCTTTGGTTTCAATTGTTTATGATTTTTTTTAAATTTAGGAACTTTGTTTTAACTGAATGTTTAGAAAATCACCACTTTATGTAAAATTTCACAATATAATATAGGAACTTTTCTTTTTTTATTAGATTTTAAATAAATATTTTTTTAAATAAATAAATATTAAATAAATTTTTATATATTTGTTTACACTATAGTTTATTTTTAGAATTTATAAATAAATAATTTAGTTTCTTTGATTTTTATTTAAAACACTTTTCATTTAAATTTTATTTTTATCCATGATTTTGTTTGAAAATCCGTTAATATGTTTTTGAATATTTATCCGTTATTCTTGATGATACGAACACCATTTGTCGCGTACTGATTTTGGAGAAATGCAAATAGAAAATCCAAATAGAAATGCAAAATAGGGTGCGAACGTTTAGGAACAACGTCCACAATCTTTAAAATCTGAAACGGTATTGAGCAAACAAAAAATCTGATAAAATGTTTCAACCTCAACATCCCTACGGCAGAGAGAAAGAAGGGCTATGCACGCACTCACATTAATTCTGTAGCAAAGTATCTGCATCATCTGAGGCAGCAGCAGCAGCCGATGCAACAGCAGCATTAGTTGACTGGCTGAATGACTGACTGACTGACTAATGCAACACATTGCACAGACTAGATACATTCCTTGTATTTATTTCCTTGGTGTTGCTTTTGGTTTTTATCTATGTTTGAATGTATTTTATGAGTTTATTTAGCATTTAACTTACTAACTAGTGCAGACATTTCGACTGACAGACATCCAGACAATAAACGACACCCGAAATAATAAAAACAACAACTAGGAAAATATCAGCGCGACATTAGAAAAGAAAGAAGTTGTTGGTTGCTTCATTTCTTTCTTCCTCTTTTTTTAGTGTCAATGCAACATCTAAAAATAGCACAAGAAGATGTTCAACCATCTCTAGCCATTAGATACAAACCATTTGAATTCTAAATTTCCCCCAATGAATCTATCTATCAAGTAGATACACAAACTTTTTATTTTAACAAATTGTGCTGGTATTATCTAAACAAAAAAAGTTGTTGGGTTTTTGTTGTGACGATCTTGGTAAAGTCAACAAATCTATTGGAATTCTTGGAGAACCCCCTCATTTAAAAGTGCTAAAACACAATACTTCAACTCTTTTAAAACATTGTAAGTATAAATGTATCCGTTAGCTATTGTATGCCTGAAATACTTTCGTATTTGCGTGAATTTGAGCATTTATGCCTTGTAAATGCTGATATGTATTCTATTCTATACAAATTGTATTTCAAAGTTCGTTGTAAATTGTAAATGATGCGATAGATATGCTGCGAGATTTTACACAAAAAAAAGATAATTTTGTTGTCATGGCTGTTTGTATTTGGTTTTTCTAACGAAAACCATTTAATAATTTGTTGCCTCTCTGTTTTGGTTTAAACATTCACGAAATAGATCCATTTGTATTCATTGCCACGAATTTGTTGTTGAATTATGATTTTTTACCTCTTTAATGTTAAAGTGTAAACAAATGATTTGGATATTTACAAATGTGTGTATCTTTAATGGAGAAGTTTCAGTTTATAGCATCTAATATTAGATCATAATTTAGATGGCGCTTAATACAGACAACTTAATAAATAAATTCATTTAAAACGTTGCCTGTTAAAGGTTGTAAATTTTAATATTCTCATCGTTATAAACAAATAAAACATAAACAAGTTATTGTCTCACATTTGCGCCCCCTTTGCAAAATTAAATGCCATCAATTATTGAGAGATAATCTCAGTATGAAAAATAAATATTTTTTTTAATTATTAAGCAGGTGTGTTGTTATGATGAAACAAAACTTTTTTCTTGAATGTATGTTGCCTTTTCATGAACACTTTTATTCAAACAGTCTAAAAAATGTATAAACTACCTTTAACTCAATCCATCCGCCGTAACGAATTCAGTATAAAATGCTCAGGATTTTTTACCTTTAAAAAAATTATGATCTGTTACACTATTCGACAAATAGTAGGGTCAGTGATCGGCGGGGGTTCTGCCCAATGGGAAATGTTAGATCGGTAAAAAAAAGTTATACGTGTCCCGGCATTTCTTTTGCCTTTTTCATGCATTTTGACCATCTAAATGTCCGAATATTGCAAAGTTATGTTCAGTAAAGTTGTTAAGCTCAACGCCGGCTACAACATAGTCAATAAAGAAAAATGGTATTTTTGGTTTTCATTGAGTGGAACCCTGGAAAATCAGTTTTTCATAATTTTTTTCGTTAGTTATCTTACAAAACTCAATTAAAACCATCTAAAACTATACTCTGGATGGTCAAAATACATGAAAAAGGCAAAAGAAATCCTATACGATATATACTAATTTCAAATCGATATATCTCGATTCCTAGACCTGACCCAGCGAAACGCCGGGACACGTATAACTTTTTTTTACCGATCTTACATTTCCCATTGGTCAGAACCCCCCGCCGATCACTGACCCTACTATTTGTCGCATAGTGTTATTAATACTTCTGTCACCCTTTCAATATAATGCCTCAAAGTTCAAAAATATTCTATGCCCTTGCCCTTTAGGAGCATAGGGCCTCAACAAAGGTTTTCATATGGGTTTGTCGTTAGCAATATATTTGATTTCGCTCCTCTGTTGCTTTCAGTCTGCGCCAGGTTTTTAATGGACGACCCCTCCTTCGGCTTCCTTGAGGTATCTACTCGATACCTTGTCTTGTTACATCATCTTGTGGTTTGCGTAGGGTATGTCCAAGCCATGACCATTTACATCGTTTAGTTTCTATACGAATTGGTGTCTGCCGTGTCCGTTCCTACAACTCATTGTTTGTGATAATGTTAGGCCAGAATATTCACAGAATTCTACGCAGATAACGACTGGAGTTCGCGATTGGATGGGTTACACGTTTCACATGCGTAGAGTAGGACAGGCTTTACATTGGCATTTTGTCTTGCAACATTAATCTTTAGCCAGCACTCGGCTCCTATACTGCACAATTTTTGCAGCTTAGATGATATATGGGAACTTTTATAAGCGAAAAGATAAATGTCGTCCGCATAATCCAAGTTATCTAGCATTCCATGAAGGCCCCATATAATACCAGTGTTTTTTGGGATAGCATTGATCTGTACGTTGTATAATACAATGTTGAATAATAAAGGCGAGAGAACACATCCTTGTCTAACACCTTTCAACACGGTAACCCTATTGCTTATTGTTCGATCGTAGTTGATACGATCAATAATTGTTTTATGATATTTTGACCTTTTTGTTCTTATTACTACCAGACTGCATTAAACTAGTAACTGTATGAAATAGTTAATGATGTTTTCGATAATGATGCAAAAAAGATGAAATCTAAAATGCTGACTTAACTGAATCGATTCTTTCCACAGGGAATATGTAAAGATTGACGATAGGTCTAAGAAAAGAAAAAAATAAGTCGAAGAATGATACAAGGCGAATCAATATAAATTTTAATATCCCTGACAGATATGTGATAGCACCTTAGATAACATGCCGCCCATTTGAGCGCTGACACTTCAGCCTGATAAATTCAGCAATCAAACTCTTAATGATCTTCCCACTATTTGGAATCATCAATGAAGATACACATGTAGTTTCCAGTCGAGGTGAAACGAACGTCATACCTCTCAGAGATATTGAACCCACTCTTGATTAACAATATATAATAATCAACATTAAAAAAGGTGATCGTCAGATGTCAAGCATAGTAAATATCGCCTTGGTAGGCGTAGTCCGCAAAACACACTTTACAAGAAGTGTTATTAGTTCGAGAAGTGAATTATTTGTACCCCTGTCTAACGTCTGTCACCAGACAATAATCCCATAAATTATAGGTTTAATAATCTCCTGAAAAGCCAATTGACGTTCACACTAGGGATGTCAAACGGGACTGGGTTTTACAAATTCCGGGAATCGGGATTTTAGAAATGTAAATCCCGGGATTCAGGGATTTTTAGGAAAGCGTACATTACCATTACTATGAGACCAATCGTGTAAAAATAGGTAAGGCAATTTAAAAGTTATTTACAATTGAAACTACACAATTTTTGTCGAAAATGTTTGTTTCCTCCCTATATTATCTATTATTAAAAATTAAATATAAAAGTATTGTTTTATTTTATAACAAAAAATGTATGTTCAAAACACTATAGGGCACATGCGAAAGGTGCTATGATTTTCCTTAGCCCCATACAATTGTCCATTGGAATACTGATTATGCGGCAATCCTTATGCAATTTTGCACAAAATAAGTTCTAAGTACTGTGAAATTATGGGAGCTTCAAAAATCTTCCTAAAATATCAAAAATCTCTAAATTTTCCGGGATTTGTTAATCCGAAAAATACCGGGGTTTTCGGGATTGGCATTGCTGGTTCACACCAATGGCTCTCTTACAAACATTTAATGGACAATTTCTTATCCACAATGATAACCAGGTCTTTAGCGCTATTCGATGTCAAATAAAGAAGTGGCCACTTAAAATCGGTACGGATTAAAGCGAGCATAACTTTTAAATGAAACAACGTATGTTAACATTTTATACATGAAATTATAGGTAGTTTATTAAGCTTTAAAAAAATATAAGAAAAGCCAGAAAATTTCAAATAAATTTTCTGGCTTTTCTTTTTATGCCTCCCATTAATAGCTGTACAACTTTTCTTCCCACTTCTACCATTATTCCATCATATTTATTCCACTTTTTCTCATAAAATTCTGGTTATTTACTGTACAGGCACTCTTTTACAAATTACGTTTAACAATTGCCCAATATACCTCGATTGGACGAAGATTTGCGCAAAATTTGTTTAATTGATGTGTTTTGGTACAACATAAATATTATTCTTTTATACCACTTCATTATTCATTATACCACTTCATAGTGGTATTTTAGTAATGACAACTTGTCATTGAATAATGACAATTTGGATAAAACTTTGTATCAGATGTGTAATGTCTTATAAATGACAGCAATCGCTTTTTCAAACTCTCTTTTTATATATAATTCTGATGTAATTGTTAAAGCATATCTGAAAAGCTTGACTCTTCAGACCGCAGCTGCGGATTTGTCCAATTTTACGTATTTATATTTAAGGGCCATACAACCTCTAGCTTCTTTTTCAATTGTGCAATTCATTGTAGAATAACGGTAGATTTGTTGTTAAAAACTTATGTAAATCTTTTTCCATGCGTACCGATTTTAAGTGTCCACTTATTCTTTCCTTTCTGACGCGACTTACTAGTTGCCGTCCCATTGCACAGTGGATCCGCCCATAGGCCAAAAATAAATAAAACGATGACAAAATATTTAGACAAAATGCATAAAAATTGTCTCTTAGATATCCAATCTTTTAAATGTAAAACCGGTTTTTGCTGGAAATCTAACGGGACTTTTTAAAAATAAAATTAAAAGCATGAGCAAATATTCATTTGCAAAGCGCAGCTGAACGCTGGATTTACAAACGTGCACTTCAAAACGGTCTTGCAATTGCTGTAGTCTACAAAATTAAATTATTTTCAATGAATTTTGAAGTTAAAGGTATTTATTTTATCTTTAGAAAATAATAAAACTAACTTGTGTTGTAATTCTTGTGAAATTAATGTTTTAGTTAACCTATATATTTGTTACTTTTTTGTATAACTTCATTATGTTTACTTAAAGTTTTAGATGTGTTCCCCCAATATTCCCCCGTAGGGTTTTTTTCATTGTATTTATCAGATTCTTAAGATAATAAAAGTGCTGAAGTTAGTTGCGGAAATTTGCGGATGGGCGTGTAATCTTTAATATACTAACTCGCCCCACAGAGGGATGGCTTCATACATTTTTTTTGCAAAAATTATAAGCTGTGGTCGTAGAGCGCTGAAATTTGGCACAGAGAATTATATGGACTAAGTTAAGAAAAAAATGAAATTTTATCAAAATCGTCCACGCCCAACGCCCACTGCCCATACAATCCAAATTGATTTCTTCGCATAAAATTGTTTATATCCAAGCAAAAGTCTAGAAATTTGGTACATACATTTATTGAAACCAAAAAGGAACTCATGCTGAATTTCAATAAAATCGGTCACGCCCACCGCCCACGAAACTCATTCATAGATTAGAATTTTTTTGGATATTTCGTTTATTATTCGACAAAAAAATTTTAGTTTTCATCCTGTCCCGAAAACTTCCGAAAACAATTATTTTTTTTAATCGAAACAAGACACTCCCACCTTTCATTTTATTAAAAAAAAGAGCTTGGGGGAAAGTGGGGCTACATTTTTTTTCTCCATGGAAAATCAAAAATACAATAATTATTAGAGACTTATAGATTTGGGCATATCTTTTTAACTGTTTATGGTATCCCCATAATTTTTTTTTATTGATGTGGAAATGTTATATTTTTCAAATATGTTAAAGGTAAATGGTATATAAACCACTGAATTGCGTGAAAATATAAGTAAATTTTAGCTTAACACCCTTGCAAGGACTTTACTAGCATGGACTTTTTTAAAAATAAAATAAATTTTTTCTTAAAACTATAAGTGTACATTTCATCTTTAAACATTTCTCTACAAAACTGCATCATTTGATTGTTGAAATTAAAAAAAAAATTGACTTTTTGACACCAAAATACCTCTGTGCGCCGTCTTATTTTTGCATCGGTACATAAAAATCTGATCCATGGAGCTGAGGTAAGCAAGCATGTAGTAGTGTCAATAGGTGAATTGTCGGAGGAAGATGCTGAAGCGAAAAATAAGCATATAAAACAGTTTAGATTGCAACATACCCGAAAAATATCGCGCATATAACTTTGTATAACTTTTTAATTTAGTTTTTTTTTCAGTGTATAATTCAAATGAATTAAAATGGAATAAAAATTAACTAAAATTGTTTAAAACAAACGAATTTTCATACTGAAATATTTTATTTCAAAAATTCATAAAACAAATCTAAAGGCCAATTAACCCTTGAAAAATCAAAGGGCTACTGTGGCTACAGTTGTTAATATTTTTTCTAAAAAATTTTCGGACTTTAAGTTCTTCGGGCATGCTATGAGGTGATAAATTTTGAAGACCCTACCTTTTTTAGTTTTGAAGATATTGATTATTGACCGCTTGTTCATATAAGGGAAACCACTGTGCATTGGTAACAGACAATGGAACCAATGCTTGATGAGTTTCGGACATACTTATTTAATTGCTTGAATCTGAGGATTCGGTCTATGACTGTTTTAGTCAATCTAGACCATTAGGTTCGGCTTCCACCTAAACTGGTTCCGATCAGACTCTAAAAATTAATCGTAATAACGTATGTAACAAAAATGTTGACAAAATGTAAAAAAAAATAATTGTGACTCATTTTGAATTACGGTATGTTTTATCATAATACTGGTCTTTAGTTATTTTAAAATGTTAACAAAATAAGAACTGCCCTGAAATACCAATTGTACGTTTTTCGATAATTTTTCTATTAGCATCCGGAATAATTTTGTGTTAATTTACCTCAAGTAAACAGGAATTAACCTATTATTATTTGATATAGAAAATGGATCAACAAATTATCCAAAAACAAATTATGTGGCTCTCTATTAATATGCCTTATTGATGTATGAATCATGTATGCAAGTTATATGGCGGCTAAGGAAAGTTGATTTCAACATACAGACTGACATGACTATTAGGGTGGAGCGATTTTTTGTTTTTCGTAATCGCTTTGGAATACCTGTTAAAAGTTGCTTTTTTAACTCCTAAATATACACAAAAATTTCAATTGGTGCATCGTATATGTATATAGAGGTGCCCCCACATCATTACAATAATCCAAAAATAAATGGCTCTAGAAAACGGAGGGAGTGGAAGTTCCCAATGCCCGCCTTATGTCTAGTAGTCTTGGATGTCCTTTTCCTAAGCTGCAAGTACGATTTTGTGGATTGGGTATACAAATACCCACAGTCAACTTTATATTGCTATTCCATTGAAAACAAAAATCAAAAAAAATTGCATACATTATCGCTCCATCTTAATGACTATATCGACTCCACTATCTATAACGATCCAGATCGTTATGCAAATGAAAAATGTAGAAATTACAAACGGAATGACAAACTTATATGTATATAAACATTGCCTTCATGGTGAAGGGTATAAAAAATAGATAAACTGCCAAAGTGAAAGGTTGTGATTTGGTTTAACGTTAGTAAAAAATATAAGGTTTTCAGTTTTGTTGCAATTTATTTCGGCATATGTTAGTCTCTATGTATGTATGGAAGTCGATGTATACCTAAATATTTGAATTATCGTGTTCTCTAAGAATTTCTTTTAAATGTGTTTAAACACATTCAAACTTTTTATATAAATTCCAAAACTTTTAATAAATTAAAACCATTATTAAAAGTCAAACACTTAAAAAAAAATCGTTGATTAATTCGAATTTTGTGTCCTTTTGTTAGATATTTGTGTATTTTATATCTGTCAAATAATGACACTGTAATCTGTCATTAGAATACAATAAACAAACATTAAAAAATCATATTGCTTTGTTTTTTATTTAAAGTGCCAGATGCTTTTAAAACAATTAAAATGCCACAAAATTGAAAAAAAAAATTTACTTAATAGAACCCCTTTTTGCTGATTGTGGGGAGATCAAGACCAAACTATGTTGAAAAAAACAAGAACAGCATATAAACAAATTCACACTTACCGCTTATTTCCTGTGCGGCATGCAACATGATGAAACAAATACTTTTCTAAACGTGAATAAAACTGAGAAGAAAAATTTTGATAAAAAAAAACAACTTCAAACTAATAAGATGATGAGATGAGGTGCTTTTGAATGCGAAGTATGAAACTGTACTTGAAATTCTAACAAGGTGTCACTATATTGAGATTAAAGTAGAAAGTGCAGTTGTTTCAATATGATTTTTATAATATTTATGAACACTTGTCCCTCTTGTTAAATTTATTTTACATTAGAATTGATTGTGAATATACAAAGGTTGTTAGAATGTGGTACTACACTTTAGAGTTAGATAGTTACTTAAAGATATTAAGAAAAGGAAGTTAATCTATAAATCAGTCCTATTCCTATACCAAGTTCATCTTGTTACTTTCTCCTGTCACTAAAAAATGATTCTAAAATTATCAACGCACCATGTACATTCATTAAAACCACTTTATTGAAATCTCAAGGATCTGTGTAGATTCTTTGAAATGGCTACTTAATGAAAATTCCACTCTTCCTAGGGTTAGGTGTAACTACATATTAAATAATATGTATTAAAAACATAAACTAAACACTTAAATAAAACTGCATCTCAATCTAAAGTACAGTGACAGAGAACAAGATACAAATCGAAATTGTAACAGTTGTGCCTCAGTTAAAACTGTCAAATAAAAAAATCACATTTTGTTCGCCTTCTACTAAAAGATTTTAAAAAAAAGATGTCACTTACAAGAAGATGAATAAATAAAAAATGAAGAAAATTGTGGATGGTTTCATTTCATTTCACGTTTGTAATTTAATCCATGCGTTAAATGTGTAACTCGCGCTTACATAATATAAATACATTCATACGTATCTACATGCAACATATAAGAATGCATGTACAAACATGCAACATGTATCCCAAATAAATGCATATGGCTGTGTGTAAAATGCTTGAGAATAAATTCTATATATGGAGTATCTGTATCTTAAAGTTAATGCAACACATGTTTAAGTTTCACTTTTACTTCAAGGTGAATAAACTCTGTACATTGTTGTTTAAGGACTCTTTAAAACCATTCAATGACAATAAATGTAGTTGGGTATATTACAACATCCACTACAGATACATAAATGTTTCAATATTAAGTACATATTTAAACATAGATACAAAACATACATACATAGATGTAGATACATGTATTATTTCCCATTCCATTGATGTAGAACAATAACATTTTTTTTAAGATGTTGAAAATTAATAATCTTCCGTGTGACTTATGGACTTTTTCTTTCCGGCCAATATATTTCAAATACGAATTGAAAATACACAACCCAAGTTTAATGAACTCCTGAGAAAATTAATGAATTCTTTCATAAACCTGATGCTTTAGATCAGGTTACATTTTAGTTTTAATTACAAAGAAATAAAACACAAATAAGAGTTTCTTTTATTTCTTCGAATATTTTTAATAAATTAAATAAAAACTTAAGGATATTTTTCCAAAAACTGTGAAGGAAGTACAGTTAGCAAAAACTTTCTTAATTTAATTAATATGTATTGTAAAATCCCGGTATAACGGATCCTACTTTAACGAAAATTCGATATAAAGTACAGATAAATTTTCAATATTAATTACCTTGAATAACGAACGTTTAAATAGTTTTATGATCAAACGAACAAGTAAATTGTTAACATTGACAATAATATCAATTATAATATCTAAAAATCGTCAATATCTAATTGTGACTAAAGAAGTGGCCACTTAAAATCGGTACGCAGTAATCATAGTAGTAATCATAACAACGTCCCATGTTATCAAATTGGAAAAATAAATCAAACAAATCTACCGTTATTCTACAATGAATTGCAATGAATGGAAAATGAAGCTAGTGATAAAATTGTGTACAAATATCTAGAAAATACGACTTTGTCGGGTTAAAAGATACCCAAAATCTGATTTTCAGCAGATATCAGGTCAAAAATTTTACTTCTTGGAAGCTCAAGGTTGTGTGGCCTTTAAATATGAATACTAAGGTGGATCGATAATGTATGAAATTTTTTGTTTTTTTTATTTTCAATGGAATAGCGATATAAAGTTGCCTTTTAATGAGTAAGTTAAACGTACAAAAGATTACTCACCTATTTTGATGTTTTGAGGTGCCCCAACACAATTGAAAATCAAAAAATTGCCTATTTTTCATATGGTCATTAAACAACCTTATACTTTATAAACTTTAATTTATGTTGAATATAAATATTTTTATGTATTGTTAGGTCAATATAAGTAATTATATCCAATAATTAAAAAAAAAATAAATTCATATTTCATACGTTTTACAACCCACATATGCCGAAGTGGGTATTTTTATACCCAATCCACAAAATCGTACTTGTAGCTAGACATAAGGAGAGCATTGGGGACTTCCGCTCCCCCCGTTTTCTAGAGCCATTTAATTTTGTATTATTATAATGATGTGGGGGCACCTCTATATATACGATCCACCAAATGAATTTTTTTTGTGTATATTTAGGAGTTAAAAAAGCAACTTTTAACAGGTATTCCAAAGCGATTACGAAAAAAAATAAAAATCGCTTCACCCTAATGAATACGTAAAATTGAACAAATTTGGCAAGCAATCCGTAGCTACGGTTTGAAAAGTCAAGATTTTCAGAAATGTTTAACAATTACATCAGAATTATATACAACAAGTAAGAGAGCTATATTCGGCTCTGCCCAATCTAATATATCCTTCACCAAATTATACTTCAAATAAAAATTTTAAATATTTTTAGGGAAACAAAATTTATTTTTTTTCCAAAGTTGTTTTCATTTTTTGGAAAAAAAAAATTTTTGAATTGTTTTTCTAATTATTATTTTTTTTTTAATTAAAATTTTTTTTTTTTTAAATTTTTTTTTATTTTTTTTTAATATTTAGCAAAAAAAAACTTTTGGTGAAAAAAAAATTCGGGTTAAAAAATATTTTTTCCGATTTTGACCCATTGTAGGTCCAACTTACTATCGTCTTATATACGTAGTTGCAAAGGTCTTTGAAATATCTATCATTACATATCCATATTGTCTATATTAATGACGTAGTAATCCAGATATAGGTCAAAAGTAGGTTAAAAATCGAGGTTGTCCTGGTTTTTTCCTTATACACACAGCCTCAAAAGTGAGTAAACACCAGCGATTTTTTTGATTTTATTAAGATCATGAAAATCATTATAGGCCGACTTAAATCCATTTTTTTATAACCGAATCTATTATTCAACCCATTCTCCAACAAACCGAAACTTTTAAATTTTAATCGATAGATAAATTTTAGGATTTTCATTATCTTAAAAAAAATCAAATAATTTTTGGTGTATACTCACTTTTGAGGCTCACTGTATCTCAGCCATTTGTGGATCGATTTTGCTGATTTTAAATAGGAAACTTCTCGAAAGCATGTCTGACAGAATTATTGAAGATTTGGATCCCGAAGATATCTGGGGTCTTCAGAAAATTGATTTCAGACAGACACACAGACGGACATGGCTTAATCGATTCCGCTATCTATAACGATCCAGAATACATATATATACTTTATAAGGTCGGAAATGAAAAATGTAGAAATTACAAACGGAATGACAAACTTATATATACCCTTCTCACGAAAGTGAAGGGTATAAAAAGAGTGCAGGTACAGTAAATAACCAGATTTTGATGAGAACAAAGTGGAATAAACAAGCTGGAATAACGGTAGAAGTGGGAACAAAAATTGTGCATCTATTAATGGGAGACATAAAAAGAAAAGCCAGAAAATTTATTCGAAATAAAGATACATAAACCTACAGTTATATTTTTTTTTAAAAGTTTAATAAATTACGTTTAATTTCATGTATAAAATGTTAACATACGTTGTTTCATTTAAAAGTTATGCTCGTTTTATTCCGTATTGATTTTAAGTGGCCACTTCTTTATCTTCTAATGGAAATGGAGCTTCATTGTTGGTTATTCGACCAGAGGAAACAACAAATGCAGTTTAAGGGCCATTATTACAACTTGCCGTTATAGTTACCTTTAAGAGTACCTTTTACTATTGCTTAAAGTTACCTTTAACTATAACGGCAAATTGTAATAATGGCATTATCTTAAAGCTTGTGACCTGTTTATTTACAAGGTTTATACGGATATCAACAGTTTAAAGGGGGGAAATCCAACAGATCCCAAATAAACATATTGTTACGAAATTGTACTTGAATTCAAATATAACGATTTTAACGGCTGATTTAAAAGTAGCATAATGCTTTCAAATAACAGTGCTGTAGAACTGTAACATATCTGTGGGCATTGTTGAGTGGAAGCTTTCAGTTGATTTGATCATAAGTTGGCAACGCTGTATTCAATTTCGAATATTCAGTTAAAGAACATTGTAGAAAGTGCACCACAGATGGCGTATGTATTAGAAACCTCTAGACAGTTAAAGAGCTTTCTAGATGGTAATGCAGTGTTATAAATAGTGGCAGAGGTTGCAGTCGTTAATGAGTTGATCAGAGACGCTTTTCGAATAAACATCAACTAAGTGCCTTAAGTGTGTTGTGTTTTTCAAGTAAATTCGTGTACATTATAAATTGTGTCTGTATTTCTGAGAATTTATAAAGTGTATAAAAAACATTGAGTGGCTATTTAATTCTGTTGTTGTTGTACATTTTAAAGAAATAAAGAGTTGTTACAATTTTCAAACTACTAAACGGCTTTTATTTGCAATCAAAAGTATCCGGTTTATTTAAAGGAAATAAACCAGCGTTTTGAAGAGGTTAAAACGTAACAATATGTAAAATATCCGAAAATTGGAATATTTTTTAGTTTATACCACAATTTACCACAAGGTTGGTAAATGACGAAAATGGTTGATGTTAATTTAATCGTAGTAACTAAAATGGTTGTCCGATTGTAAAACACAGCTCTTGAATTTTAGAACACAGCCCAGAATTAAAAGTTTCGATATTCAAAATTTCGATAAGGAAAAAGGAAATAATTCAAATACATTGTACTCCGTTTAAATATATATGTTTTCAAAATCTGCAAGTGATGTCTAAATAACATTGAGGAGGAGGAGGAGGATATATTTTTAAAAGAAATATAAAACTACCCCAATTATTAAGTTTTAAGACAACACTTACCAACTTTTATTACAAGTTTACACCACTTATTCGTTCATGGATATAATTCAAAAGCATTAAAAAGATATCTCATTAAAATAGAGTCGTCTAATTAGAATCAACCAAGATCAAATAATTATATACAACAAATATGTATTCAACTCACATAAAATCTTTACTACTTACAGCAAAACTGATTTGTTTCTGCATGTTTCTTGTAATGACAACAAATTTCTAACAATATCGAAGACTGAATGTAAATAAATAAATGTTTACGAAAATTTTATGCGATTTTTATGACATTTTCTTGTGAAAGAATCTTTAATATTTTTTAAAGTGTCAATGTCATTAGGTTGGCATCTAACTTCTAGCTGGAAACTATAAAAATATGAGCATGTCTGTCTTATAAAATCTCTGTATTGGATATAAATGAAGGTGCAGCCTAATGTTAGTTTTCATGTGTGACATTTAAAACTGCCCATATGGTATTTGTTGGGTTAACAAAATGTTCAAAATTCCGTTAAGTGTTTCACTTCCATTTGACTTTTATGACCTTTTTAATGTTTGGTTGCAGTATAACACATTTTTATTAAATATTTTCTAACACTTACGAATTCAATATTTTTATATTTTATTAATTCTTTGATTCAAAGAATTTCAATCTAAATACTAGTAGTGCATGATGAGTATACTCGTAATAAATATTGGAACAAATTATTTAAACATTAGGATTTTAGGCAATATAAGGTATTAAGCAAGCAAGAATGTAATCGTATGTTAGTTTGACTTATCGAGAAATATTTGTGATGAATATAACAGTCGTTCAGATGGAAGGAAATAGATAAATATTTCTGTATTTCATTCAATTAGTTTTAGTTTTGTTTAAAAAAAAAAAATTATCTAAATTATATTTTTACTGGAATTGAAGAAAAATGTATTCATTCAATAAATTGTGTTTAGCCATTTTATAGTGAATTTGAATTTAAGAAAACTTAAATAATTCAATAAGGAATTCAAATTTTTTGAAGTACTAAGGAATTAAGACAATGAATTAATTCATAATGAATTATTTAATGGAATGGTTAAGATATGATTTGGAAAACTGAATTAAGATTTATTTCTATCGAACCATTGAAAACAATACGTTTTATTATAAACCCATTTCCAAAATTTAGAACCAATATTGGCTACCGTTACCCCTAAAATATTTTTAGTGTTGTTAATAACAATCAGTGTTGCCAATTTAGACATTTTGTGGCCAGTAAAAATTAATTTAGCTATTAGCCATTTTTAATTTCATTAAAAATTTTATATTTGCTCTTTTAATCAGAAATGTTTAGTATTGAAAATGATTAAACTGAGTTAAAATAAGTAAGAGAGCTATATTCGGCTGTGCCGAATCTATATACCCTTCAACAAATTATACTTCAAAATACAAATTTTAAATATTTTTAGGTAAATAAAATTTATTTTTTTTCCAAAGTTGTTTTTTTAATTTTTTGGAAAAACATTTTTTTCGATTTGTTATTTTAAATTTTTTTACGATTTTGACCCATTGTAGGTCCAACTTACTATGGTCTTATATACGTCGTTGCTAAGGTATTTGAAATATCTATCATTAGATATCCATATTGCCTATATTAATGACTTATTAGTCCAGATATAGATAAAAAATAGGTCAAAAATCGAGGTTGTCCTGGTTTTTTCTTCATATCTAAATGAATAAATAGAAAACTTATCGAAAGCATGTCTGACAGAATTATTGAAGATTTGGATCCCGTAGATATCTGGGGTCTTCAAAAAATTGATTTCAACAGACAGGTAGACAGACGGACATGGCTTAATCGACTCCGCTATCTATATGGGGTCAGAAAATTATATTGTTGTAATAACAAATGGAATGTCAAACTTATATATACCCTTCTCACGAAGGTGAAGGGTATAATTAGCAGGAATATTATTACAAAAATTAACTAAATAGGTACAAAACGTTGGTACCTTCCATACATCCTTCGCAATTGCTCTAGTTCCCAAATTATATCTTTTATTAACTCTTTTATTATTTCCCAGCAGTTAAGTAAGTAGTCAATTTAGACAATTATTGTCAATAATGTTCTACCCCTTAGCTGACTCCAATTTATATATTTTGGGACATTTGACACGTATGTGCTCTTTGTAGCGCATAGATTGGTTACTTTATACATCCCATGTAATCTAGCGTGAAGACAATGGTCACTTAAGTGTCTCTAAGTAATCTAGAGTGAAGTTACAAATTATATTGATACAATTCTCATACAGTTAATTTTAATTTAGCTTAAATATACTAAAGTTTCATGTAACCTAGCTTGAAGACAATTGTAACTTTAGTGACTCTAAATAACCTAATCACTTTAACTAGTAAAATAACTGACTCTATGTAACCGGTATATTAATTTAATGCTTTGACTACTTTGGACCAACTATCAGATTGTCTCATTGTATTTCGAAAGGGCCCCAGCTTGAACTTGTTAAAATAACAAGTCACGTTTTGTTGGGAATGTTTTAATGGAATGCTCAAATTGAATTATTTAATTCAAAGTTCCGCTTATTTTTAATGTTTGCATGATATAAATGCAGAGATCAGTTGTTTTCGGATATTCCGTATTCATAAACAATTTTTAAATTTAAACAACATTTTAAAATCAAATTTTGTATGGAAGTTTTGCTTTAAAACATTGTTTAAATTTAAAATTTTTTTATGATACGTTGGTATAAATTTATTTTCGATTCACAATTGATTAGAATTTTGTGTAATTTAACTAAAATATTTTTGAGATATAATTACACAGAAATCGTCCACATTAATTTGATTATAAAAAGTGTTAAACATTTTTTGAAAATCTTTTTAAAAATTTTTTTTGTTTTTTAAAAAATGAAAATTGTTTTTTTGAATTTTTATGTCCAATTTGTGTTACACATTTCTAATATTCTATAATCGCACTAAAGTCTTACGTTAACATTATGAAAGGTCGGCTAACCCAGCCTTAATATTCGTATGCAAAGAAAATTTCCCAAATATTCATATTACAAAATTTCCTTGTTTGAAACATTTTGCTAGAATTATTTCCATCCTTAAGATATGCTACACTTATTACTAATACAATTTTATGACATATTCTATTACAAGGTTTTGTAATAGAATAGGTGTTAAAATTTCACAAAAATATGAAAGATATATATTCATAGAATAGTACAGCATATGTTTAGGCTGTAACTAAAATCACGGTGGCTTTATTTCAACCAACTCTGTGAAATAAATTAAAGCTATATTATACAATAAAGCTAGCAGTTTAATGTCTTAATTCAATTTACGTGCTACTGAATGCAAATGAATTATTTATTGTTGTGACCACATTAATGAAAAACCCGTTTTCCAACAAACGGTATTTAAATGCAAAAATTAAATATTCTTGAAATAGTAAGTAAGTAGTTGTTGGCTTTGCTACATTTATTTATTAAGAATTGATTTTGCTAATATAGGTACACACAGTACTAAAATGGGATGTTGAGTTTTATAGATTCTAAATATGACTCCACACAGCTCTTAGCAAAAATTGCGGCTTTGACTCCATAGAAAAAAATAATCATAGTTTGCCGCTTTTAAGAAGAACTTGCTGGTTTTATCATTTTAAAATGAATGTGTTGGTCTTAGGTCTGTCTGTATCTTCTACATAGTGTGTGTTTGAGTATGTTTCGCATATTGTTTATTTAACTTTTTTACTTTGTTAGTAAGTTTGTTAGGTTGTTTCAGTTACTGTTTATTTTATTCATTAGAACTTGTTTTTTCGTCGTCCGCTCAAAAATTCTTATGAAAACAGAATCTGGCCTGAAGAGAGCAGAAAAAACAAAATCACAAAAAGTTAAATTTGAAAAATAAACACGAAAGAGGAATACCAAAACACAATTCATATAAAAACAGCGGCACCAACTAACATCAATTAAATAATTTTAAGTTTCCTTGACAAGGTCATATGAAAAGAGATAAGAAAAAAAAACAAAACAAAACTTCAATTCTAAGATACTCACACATATTTATCTTTTTGTTCTGTATTTTTTTAAATATCAATATGGGATGAATATATTTTTTTTTGCAGTTTTAACTACGTGTTATGGCCAAGGTCAAATTACTGTATACATTTTGTTTTGTTTTTTTAGCGCACCCTACAAGGAGCATTACTCAATGAATTTTATATTTTTTTAGGTTTTAGGTTGTTGAAATAATTATTTTTATACCCTCAAGCTCTATCAACGTTGCCGATTATTTGCTTAATCAAGTGGTCTTAGGGAATTACACAAATCTGTCCAAAGTTTGATATCATTCTCAGTGAATATGGCTAATTTGAAGTCAGACAGTGCATGATTGACGCATTTATAAATACGCAAAAAGTTTATTACAATGTTAGACAAAGATATCCAACGATGTTTAACATCATGTACAAGACGAACTCCAAAACGTATGTTTGCAATATTTAGTGTTTATCATTACATTTATTAAAATATTTTTTAACACTTACGTACGCGGTTAATAACATCACTTACATATATAGGTATGTATGTATATGTATTTTAAGATCATTATAAATTTCATCCACAATATCACTTTCGACGACCGTTTCAAAATCACATTCGCCATCACTTTCAACACCACTTTAATCTAAGTTAATCACCCTTATCGTGGTTGGCGTAAACGTCACACGCCTACGACAGTTTCATACTAGATTAAAGAAACAGTTTGCATTTTATCTTTAATCTAGTACGAAACAGTCGTAGGTGTAAGACGTTTACGCCAACCACGATAAGGGTGAATATAACAATTGTTAGAAAGACTAGCTTACACAGAAGATATTTTATTTCAAATGTAAAAAAAAATTATATATTTAATTCATGTTTAGAGCCAAAAATGTCTGTTTCGAAATCAATTATAAAATTGTTCTGCCTTTTTTATACCCTTCACCATCGTGAGAAGGGTATATATAAGTTTGTCAATCCGTTTGTAATTTCCACAATATAATTTTCCGACCCTATAAAGTATATATATTCTGGATCCTTATAGATAGCGGAGTCGATTAAGCCATGTCCGTCTGTCTGTTGAAATCAATTTTCTGAAGACCCCAGATATCTTCGGGATCCAAATCTTCAATAATTCTATCACACATGCTTTCGAGAAGTTTTGTATTTAAAATCAGCAAAATCGGTCCACAAATGGCTGAGGTATGAAGAAAAAAACCAGGACAACCTCGATTTTTGACCTATATCTGGATTACTAAGTCATTAATATAGACAATATGGATATCTAATGATAGATATTTCAAAGACCTTTGCAACTATTTGTTTCGATCGATGCAGAATACTCTCACTTTGGAACAGAGTATCCGATATTTGCTTGATTCGGAATCCATATGTTGCCATTAAGATGGAAAAGCTCATAGTTAATAATGGAATTTTTAAGTCATACACCCAATATCGCTGGCTTAACATGCAAAGGCTCTAAGTCCATATTTTAAAATTTTACAGGAGAGACAAAAAATATTCAAACTTTTTTTTGCTTAAATATTTTTGAATTCTGTAAACGCAATTTTTTTTGTATTTTTCTTTGTTTTCTATGTGCTTAAAAGCAAAATGATAAAATAAGTATTTGCCGAGATAAAAGGTTTTTTGGACTTAGAACTTTTTCTTTTTCTTAGAAATTGTCTTTCATTTCTTTTTTACTAGTTTTTATATCTGGGTTACTAATTCATTAATAGAGACAATATGGGTATCTAATGATAGAAATTTCAAAGTCCAGGAAAAATATATTTTAACCCGAATTTTTTTTTCATAAAAATTTTTTTTTGCCATAAATTCTTTTTTTTAAATTTAAAAAATAATTTTTAAATTTTGTATACCTAAAAATATTTAAAATTTGTATTTTAAAGTACAATTTGGTGAAGGGTATACATATAAGATTCGGCACAGCCGAATATACATAGCTATAATGCGTTTGTGTAGATGTTTGTAACGCCCAAAAATATTAGTCAAACACCCACCTTAAATTATACCGATAGTCTCAGAATCACTTTATGAGTCGATTAATTTTGAAGCCTTTTTGATAATATGTGGTATATACACTTTTTTAGGCCCAAGGACGAAGCCTATTGGAACTAGCTGAAATCGATCCATTATTTCCCCTAGCTCCCATACAAATGTCCTCATGAAATACTTTATACTATGGAAATATTAGTCATAGCTCCCAAATAAGACCCTTTTCAGAAAATTATTAATTTGAATTACAGTTTAGGATATCTCTAATTGACATATTTTGAGTCATTTGAAGCGTATTGGATTGCAGAGAGAAGTCAATTGGTTACTTTATACATCCCATGTAATCTAGCGTGAAGACAATTGTCACTTAAGTGTCTCTAAGTAATCTAGAGTGTAGTCACTGTTAACGTTTATTTTGCACTACACTTTGGAAAGTAGTTATTTTATTCGAAGGAATGTAGATGTAAAAATATCTTCGTATGTTGTTTATAAAGTAACCAGTTAGGTAGCTAGTACGGTAATTGACTCTATGTATCCGGTATGTGAATTCAATGCGTTGACTATTTTGAACCAGCTATCAGACTATCTCATTTTAATCCAAAAGGGTCAATTGACTCCCAGCTAGTTATGTAACTAGTTGTCACCCTAAATGATAGGTAAAATCACTAGTTCGGGACTGGCTAGTGATGTTGGTTGGGTGGTGTTTACTCACTTTTGAGGCTGTGTCTATATTTCTGGGTTCATAAATTTAAAAGAATTAAACTACTCTACTGGAAGTAAACAGTACACAATGTCTCTTTGTGTTTTTTCAATCAATATCTGTATCTTATATTATGTCTTTGGATTAACTAATATAGGAACTTCAAAAAGTACCTTAAATAAATGAAAAAGTGCCACTTTGCACTCATTTGAACTTCACTAAGCATTAAAAATGTCTGAGTATTTTCATAAATTTAGAAACATTTCAAAAGTACCAATAAATCTCTCCTTTTCGGTACCAAAAAAAAGTAACATTTCCCTGATAGTGATTTTGATGCAGAGTAAGAAGCTTATTTTCTTCTCCATAATGCTAAAAAGTTTCATGACTGATCACAAATTCATACTTACTTCAGCTGTCACTTCAGATCATTTAGGGTGATCAACAATTCGTTAACACCAGTTGCTAAAGTGTTTTTGTTTTGTTGCAAGCCTGATTAAATTTCAGGAATTAAAGCCATACACAAACACACAGTGTTTTTTTTAATTTCTCATGTTAGTATTTTCAGATTTATTTCGATGTTTAAATCATTTTTTGTTGCTGTTTATGCTTCATTAAACAATTTCTTAGAAATACTTATGTTTTATATTTATTGTACGCTAAAAGTAAAAAAATTTGCTTAAATTAAACAACTACATACATACTCACACATAATTTACAACTTAATAAATAAAAAATCGAAATAAAAAGATTTTCAATTATAATTTGTTTTTCTAAATTTTATTTAAATTTTTACAAAATTTCTTTGCACTTGTGGTAGTTAGAAGTTGTTGATTTGTTTTGTTTTAAATGACATCAAGTAGTTTGTTTTTTTTTACGTCAGTCTTAATTTATATTTAATTTCTTTAAAATTTTATATTTATTTACATTTAGATCAACAACTGAATTAAATTAACTTAAAATAAATTACATATTTATATTAATTTATATAAAAAACTCAATATGAGTCAAAAGTTTTCTTATAATTTTAGTTTACGTCATATAAATAAATTTCGTACGACGGGGAAGCTGATTCAGAAACACGGGCTTTGAATTATATTTAAGGGGGCTGATTCAGAAGCACGACTGTAAACAATTCTCTAATTTTTGTATGAAAAACACTTACAAATTATTTAAAAACTGGGTGCTTTTTAAACAATAAATTTTTAAATTGTTTTCCGGTCGTGTTTCTGAAACAGATCCTAAAATTTTATTATGAAAATCACTCAACAAAATTTGTTTATATAAATTTTCCTTCCTTGGTTCTGAATCAGGCTTTTATTTTAAACAATTATTCGTTCCATTTTGTTTTTGGGTGAAGGTTTCTTATTGAAATATAGCGATTTTGTAATCTTGTCTTAACTTAAGCTGGCTTAAATAATGGCACAGTATGGTACATTCATTGTTAAATTGTAGCTTCCCAGGGGGCTAAAAATAGTGGGGTTGCTTTTCTGTCTTAAATATTACAGGAATTGAGGAGAAATCAGTAGTTCTTCTGAAGTATTATTTTAAAAATCGAAAAATCTTTTAATACTTGAAATGTATTTGCTGGAGTTTATAGTCTCTATTAATGGGAAATATTTGCTTGATAAAATGTCATCTTTTGCTGAAAATCCGATTAATTTCTTTATTTCTAGCTTAATCTCTCATGGTCTTTTTCGTTAAGTCGGAAAATTTCTCGCGGTTTTAGTCAATTAAATAATTTCCGCTAGAGAAACAGAAAATGGTTAAAATTAAATTGGAAAAATCTATTTCATCTCCAATGATTTTAAAGCTCTTTTTGGCGGGCCTTTCGAAGCCTTCAGAAGATTATAGACTTTTCATTCCCCTTTGTTTTATTTTTTTAAATTTTAAAAAAGTTTATTGGTTTTTAAAATATTTTTTGGTGAAAAAATAAATCGGGTTAATAAAATATTTTTTCCGATTTTGACCCATTGTAGGTCCAACTTACTGTGGTCTTATATACGTCTTTGCAAAGGTCTTTGAAATATCTATCATTAGATATCCATATTGTCTATATTAATGACTTAATAATCCAGATTTAGGTCAAAAATATATCAAAAATCGAGGTTGTCCTGGTGTTTTCTTCATATCTCAGCCATTTGTGGACCGATTTTGCTGATTTTAAATAGCAAACTTCTCGAAAGCATGTCCGACAGGATTATTGAAGATTTGGATCCCGAAGATATCTGGGATCTTCAGAAAATTAATTTCAACGGACAGACATACGGACATGGCTTAATCGACTCCGCTATCTATAAGGATCCAGAATATATATACTTTATAGGGTCGGAAAATAATATTGTGGAAATTACAAATGGAATGACAAACTTATATATAACCTTCTCACGAAGGTGAGATATTGAGATCGGCATTATCTGGGTATAGATCAGAAACACTATTACTAGTAATACTAAAGGCTTGATTTAGACCGGACTCGAGCCGAAAATAAATTAAAATTTTTTGAATAAAAAACACTCAAAAATTACTGATTTGCATAAAAAAAATTAAACGTCATTTACGGTCGTATTACTGAATCATACTTCCATTCTTCATTAAAAATTTCTTTGAGTAAAAAGTATGATCTTGTCGTATAATTGCTCATGGTTTCGATGAATAGCTTCGTTTAATACGATAACATACGAGGGAGTGAGAGTAAGAGAACTAACGGCAGGGAGCTCATATTAAGAGTAGCTCTGGTTCACCTAAAGATAATGTATTCTAGAAGGCTGTCAATTAACTTCAATTGGTTACGATAAATACCCTAAAAAGCACAATAATTTCCCATTAACAAACCTATTTCTCCGCGATTTCGTCAAGGTCCTGAATACAATTTTGTATATCAATTTTTAATTTCGAAATATTCTAATAAAGTTTCCTTGAAAAAAACTTAGAATTCTTTAAAAACTTATTTTTGCTTACATCCAAAATATTCAACTAAAAATTTCACTTTAACGAAAATTTCTCAAAATATTTCTTCAGTTCTTTCCAAATCTCTTTAAGACATATGCAATTTACATTTCCTAATTTTAAATGACTCTTTTCTTTAAATAATTTTAACTACCTAAAACTTTTCATCATCAATATTGGAACGATAGTTATTTAAAGCATTTGAATTGCGCTTGAGAGTACCAGTCTCACAGTCATTATAAGTTTTGGCCAATACCTTGGGTGTATGATTATGGGCGATATTGTTGCGATTCAGGGTGCCGGTTTTGAAGTTTTTCGAAGTAGGCGAAGAGCACATGTTAAAGCTCGATTGTCTTTTAACTTTGGGCCGGACATCGTAGATCTGAAATTATAAGAAATATATAAGAATTTCTATAAAGCTATTAGGTTTAAAGTTCTAAAACTTACATCTTTGGTGGGTAAACTTGAATACTGATTGGGATATGAATCGTAACTAGTGGGGGAGGGTGTGTTATTCTTCATAAGTGCTACGGGTGGTGAATAACGCCGACGCGTCATCCAGAATGTCATGAATATGGTCAGGGCATATAGTAATATCACTATAGAGATAATGGAAATCAAAGTGGAAGTAGAAGCCATTTGTGTACCTTAAATAATAATTAAAAAAATATAAAATTATTAAATGTTTCTTGTATAAATATATTCAAATATATGTATGTATTTAGCTCACCTTCACATTCGCCTGGCACACAAGCTGTTTTCTCGAACTCCTCTCCGCGACATTCCGTTACACTGGGCTCTTCCACCAGACATTTGCGATGTCTAAAACGTATGCCATCTTTAGTGCAATCCGACCATTCGGACCAACTACTCCAACCGATGAAATCTGAGAGATAAAATAAAAAAATACTTTAAATATAATCAAAATAATATCGCACAAAGCAAGCTCACCTTCACAGGGTTTCATTTCACATTTTTCCTCATCTATAGAACGTCCGTGGCACATTTTTTCATGACCTCCCAAACATTTACGCGTTCTTCTCTTTAAACCTACACCACAGGTCACCGAACAGGGGGACCAGTCAGTCCAACAACTCCATTCGTGTGAAGCTATAACTTCGTTGAAACTCGCAGGTTGTTCTGGACAAGCATGCATATTACAAGCTCTACTTTGTAGATGTCTACCACGATGTTTGCCACTGCCATCATAACCGCCTCTATGTTGTACACCACCACCACAGGTCACATTACAGGGACCCCATTCACCATGTTCAGCTTCATCCAATACATTGGCTTCATTGTGACGATGGCAAACACCATCACGACAAATGCGATTTTCCGTTTTTGCCAAGGATATATGCATTGAACCGGCATCGGGTGTGCTGGCACGACAAACAAAACGAAAACGTTTCTCCATCAACACTGTGGCACCTTCACTTTCATCTGTTTTATTTTGTTGTATTAACCATGGAGTCCAGCCACTGAGTTTTCGCACCTCGGGGCATAATTGCATATTACAGTCTTCGTAGTCTATATTACAACCAGGGCATTCCATGCCACCATTTTGTGGCCAAGGATCATTGCATTCGCGACGACGTATACGAAAACCACCACCACAAAAGGCGCTGCATTCACTCCACTCACCCCAAGGACCCCAACCACCATCTATGGCCACCGGCTTGGGCGCCGGGCAAGGCGGCAAATGACTACAGTACATTTCAGCTCTTTCGTTGCCCACACAAGTGCGACCACCAAAAGCAGGCTTAGGATTGCCACAATAACGTCTTCTGGTCTTTACAGCAATACCGCAAGTTTGAGAACAGGATGACCAAGCCGACCACTCCGTCCAGCCACCATGCACCGTACAATTGCTAACTTCGGTGTTAATTCCCTTGCATTCATTGCCACCATTTTGTGGTCTAGGATTGTTGCACTCTCTTGCTCGGCACATGCAATCACCATCACTTTCACCATGTTTCGAACATTTATACCATTCCGACCAGGTGGACCAGGCTCCATCCACAGCATCTGTTAAAACCGGACATTTCAATTCCTCTGGCTGTAACCAGTATTTGGTAATTTGTTCTCTTAAATACTGGGCTGTGCATTTTTCTACCAATTCATTCCAGCCACAATAGGGATCCATGGCATTCAAGCAGGAAGCCTTGGTAACATGACGACTACAATGTTGAGCTGGTATGCGCGTTAAAGACTGCTCCGAACCCACATACAGAGAATCGGTTACTTTTAAATATTCCATTTTCAAAATACTAACATCTTCTTCGGCCTTCCAAACTTCAACCAGGCAAGTTTTAGCTGGCGATGTTTCGGTTTCATGTTTCAACGATAATTTCTTGATCATATGCTTGTCGGTGTTGATGAATAACACATTGACCTTTTCCGTTTTTGTGTGCAAAACATCTAAAGCGATCTGTGAAAATCTTTCTAGTTTGGTAAAGTATAAAGGTTTTTGTGTTAGTGGTTGTACAGCACGATCCATGAGTTGGTATTTTGAGGACTCTAAGAAGTGTTTAGAGCGTGTGCCTGCTGAGGGTATTTGACATTTAAATTGGCTTTTGTGTTTGGAATTTACCGGTCTCCAGGCATTGTCGATATGTTCCTGATGCTTAAAGGGACCATCGAAAGCTTCATTAATCGAGGTTAGATTGTAGGCACATACTGCGGAACCATGAATGCTGTTGCTGTAAAAAGGAGAAGGGAAGAAATGGATAAGTACACAAATTTTATATGTTAAAGATCGGATGTAAATTGGAAATATTTTCGACTAACGGAAACAATAGAAGCTTATCAAAATATAACAAAAAGGCATTAAATACTCTACTAGCACCTATGTTCTTTCACAATTTTGAAGTTATTGTACACTTTTAACTTAATGGAACATAGATCTGAAGTCATAGATCTGAAAAATAACAGGAGCTTTTTGGCTGTAATAATATTACTTTTATTGAAGTAATAACATCTTTATACTAGAAAACGTTTTTCAATTATCGCTTCTGGCTGAGTAGTTTAAGATTCTGATTAGCTGGTTTCTATTATTTTATCCTACTAATGAATAAGGTATTTTTGGACTCTACAGCCAATTATGAGGCATCAGAAAGATTGTGTGGTACCTACACCGATCATTGAAAGGAATTTTAGGTTAACAATATCGACAAATTCTGTCCTCCAAGATATCATGATCTTGATCTATACTGATGATTCGAAGACGGAAACGGGCACTTGCTAGGGACTTTTTCTGATTAACTTGGCTTCCTGGCTTCTCTCAGGTCTTTAAAACCAATTATGAGGCATCAGACAGATTGTGTTGTACCTACACCGATCATTGAAAGGAATTTTAGTATCACAATACCGACAAATTCTGTCCTCCAGGATGTCATGATCTTGGTATACACTGATGATTTGGAGACTGTAACGGGCACTTGCTAGGTACTCTATCTGATTAACTTGACCTCCTGGCTTCTCTCAGGTTACCCAAAGTCGAAATGTCTTCTCAATTACATTCATTCTCTGACCCAACTAAGACAACATCATGTAGATTAATTATGAGGCAATCCGGAACAATGAAATTCGTCCTTAGTTATCGGGAAATTCTTATCCCTTTGGTGACAATGGACCTAAGGCCGCCCAAGTGCACTTAAAAATTCAGAGCGACTCAGGTAACATAAGCTACTCTTTTGCAAATTCGTACATCGGTAAAGAACTGAGCATTCAACCACACAAAGTCGGGTCATTGAAAAAGATTAATAGTTTCCCTAAATCCAAGTACCCCTAAATCGTAGACTTTTAAACTCTCTACAATATATTTTTCTATTCAATGGTGGTATTTCCGTTTGTAATTTCTACATTTTTGGATCCTTATAAATAGCGGAGTCGATTAAGCCGTATCTATTTGTCGCCTGTCTGTTGAAATCAACTTTCCGAAGCCCCCAAATTTAAAATCGAGAAAATCAGTCCATAAATGGCTGAGATATAAGGAAAAAACCAGGACAGCCTCGATTTTTGACCTCTTTTTCACCTACAGTGACCGACAAAAGTCTACGTACGAACATTATTTTCATAACTCGCGGAATTCTAAACCATAATAAGTAAAAGTAATGATGCAGTTTTATTTCAAATGCATTTTTAGTAATATAACAAAAAAATATCGCTAAATTTATAATTAATTTAAACTATTATTCACAAAAAAATAAAAAAATATGTTGACAAAACTCTACATACGATCTTTACACTAAATAAATTTTTTTCAGCGAATACAAATTTTCATTATATTCAATATTTCATTGGGCCACCATGGGCACTACAAGCGTCTGGGCATCGAAGCAACTAAATTTTCCAGTTCTGCGGACGTTATATTTTGCCATTCTTCTGGAAGCTTCTCCTTTAACATTGGTGCACATGTAATAAGATGTTTTCGGATCTTCCGTTGTAGAATATCCCACACGTTCTCAATTACATTTATGTCCGGGCTTTGAGGTGGTGTGTACAATTGTCGTGAGGCATGGTAGAGTAGCCAATCTTTGACAATTTGAGACGTATGTTTCGGATCGTTATCTTGCTGAAAAATCCAACTTTAACCAAGAGTTAAAATATCAACCGATGCCCTCAAATTTTGTTCCAAAATGGATTTGTACTGATAACGATCCATATTAATACTAACTTTCCCATTCCAGAAGCAGCGAAAGTATCCCAAACCATCACACTGCCACCACCATGCTTAACTGTAGCGAGTAAATTTTTTGGATCCATTGCTCTATTTGTTTTGCGCCATACTTTATCTCTCCCATCACTTCCAAATATGTTATACTTCAACTCATCAGTGAACAAAACTCGCTTCCAGAATTCCATGTCCTTTTCAAAGTGCTTTTGGGCGAATTCCAAACGAAGTTTGCGATCCGTTCGGTAATTTACGAGGAGTTCTGATTTAATTACCATTTTCATTTAAGGTTTTTTGAATTGTTCGTGGATGAACAATAACTTCTGATCTTGTTGCGAGTTCTTTGTACAATTTTGTGGTATTTACTTTAGATTTTTTGTTGACTTTTTTTAAAATGAAGATTACATCTCTACGATGTAGTGTCTTTGGGCGACCACTTCGCAGCTTTGTTTTTAACTGTACCAGTGTTTTCAAAGTTACTGAATATTGTTTGAACTGTAAACTTAATAAATTAGTTTCAACAAAAACAGGACATGCTGTGGTCGTATGTAGACTTTTGTCAATGTTTTTTTATTGTTTTTATGAATAATTTTGCAATATTTTTTTTGGTGCATAGCAATAAAAATAGATTTAAAACAAAACTGCATTATTATTTTTTTTATTTACCGGGTTTTCTCTCATAAAGTGGCAAAAATTGTGGTCGTACGTAGACTTATGTCGATCACTGTATATCTGGATTACTAAGTCATTAATATAGACAATATGGATATCTAATGATAGATATTTCAAAGACCTTTGCAACGACTTATATAAGACCATAGTAAGTTATCAAAATGGGTCAAAATCGGAAAAAATATTTTTTAACCCGAATTTTTTTTTTTCACTAAAATTTTTTTTCCGTAAATATTAAAAAAATAATTGAAAAAACAAAAAAAAAAATTTAAGAAATTTTAAAAAACAATTCGAAAACAATTCTTTTCCAAAAAATATTTAAAATTTTTATTTTGAAGTATAATTAAGATTCGGCACAGCCGAATATAGCTGTCTTACTTGTTTATTTTTGGATTAATACTTACTCGGGAGTAGTGAATGTGGCGTATAAGACATTTTCAGCATCAGAATAGGTCATGCCTTGGATTTCATCAAAATAAAATGGATATTCACCCGGCAAAGAGCAATTCAAGCGGGCCTTTAGAAATGATGTCCAATTATCTCTTAAAATCTGATCACCACCAGCATCGTTTTTGCAAACACGAGCAATGCGCGAATAAATGGCCTAATAAATAAATGGTATAAATAAGAAAAGAGTAATAAATATGAGAATAATATTATGGAGTATAACTGTTTATTTAGCATGGAATTGAAAATAAATTTTAATCAAAGAAAAACTCTAACAAATGCAAATTTAACGTTCCCCTTAGAAAATCATCGATTTGTTCAAAATTTTGTACAACTATAAGTAACTACAACTGAATAATACTGGAAAACTACGATATTATACTAACCCCCATTAACACTAAGTCTGGTTAACTAATAGTTATACTGTCGGTTAAAATTATTTTTGTACGAAAACTGTCAGTATAACTATTAGTTAAAACATAACCAGACTTCGTGTTACTGGAAGTAAATGTATTAGAAAGTCGTAGAGTGAAAAAGTCAGAAGGGACGTGAAACTCCCAGCTGGATTAAGATAGGAATTATTTTCTCATTTTTATATAAAATCAGAATGGTATAGAAATAATGGGAGTTTGTGTAAATAAAATAGAGTAAATTCGAATAAAACAGAATAGAAACAGTAGGGAATAAAAAAATGAGATAATAAAATACCAACCTTGCCACAGTTCATGTACTCCACAGCTGGTTCCCTGAACAAAAAGTAAACAAACTCGCCAGCCTCAAAACTGCCCACAAACTGAGGATTATTCAGCCAATCATTGTTGTACTGTTTGGTTCTAATAACTTTGTGATAATTTGGCTGGAAAATATAAAAATAAAATTAGTTTTCAATTGAAATTGTAATTTTTTCAAACAACTTACCACATTTTGTTGAACATCAGATTTCAAAATAGCGGCATCACTGCCCGAAAAATCGGTTGTGGTGCCCACAAACATTTTGTCATCTTTAGTCATGAGACTGGTTATATTTGATTTGGGATTGAAGGGGCATTTTCCCACACCACTCTCATAACCAGTGACTGTTAGATTTTCCATCTGCAAAAACAGTTAGAAACATTTGAATACTTTGAAAATACATACAACTAATGAAATAGTAGTTTACGTTTATTATTATGATTATTACTTATTATAGTTAATAACAATATGAAGTATATTATTATTATTATTGTTATTTAAGTAATAACTTCTATTTACAATTAATTCTTAAAGTTTTAAGGCACCATTAACCACAGAAACAAAAAAAGCTACAAAATTCAAAGCAAAAAAAAACAAGATAAATAACAAGTTGTTAATTGCAAAATCTTTGTCTTACGGTTTTGTTATTTGATTGTGTTTCTGTTTCTGTATCTTTTCTTGTTCTGTGTTGGTTTGTGGTGGTTGGCTGTTGGTTTTTGAGCCCCGACTTACCTGGCGCCATGTACAATTTGGATTGAAGGCATACGTCCCACACGCGTACAATAGATTCTCACCATAAGTTTGCAAAACGCGCACATAATTACGACACATTTGCTCTGATTGGCCTTTTGCCTGACACATTGCGATTTGCGCTGATGTTGCCTCCCAATTGGCACGTTCAAGCAGCTCCAAATCGAAGGACATCCGATACAAAATATCTCTGCAAAATTAAACAAGAAATGGTTGGAGTTAATAATAATGTTATGAGGAATAATACATTTTTCCTTAAGATACATAATACTTATATTTAAAACTGAGTTTAGACTTTTATAAAGAAAATACAAAATTTGTGTAGTTGTATGATGAAAACGGTTTTAAGCATAAACGTTAACGGAGGCGTTTTAGTTTTAATTTCGAAAAATGTTTTTCCATAAATTTTACTAGTAGAAATGATAAGATATATAATATTACTAGTTGACCGCCCCGGCTTCGCCCGGTAGCATTTACTAATGTTAGTTCTTCAGGTTTCTTCAACCCACATACACCTGCCTGTTCTTATTTATTTGCAAATAAAATATCTAAATTTGTACTGCATACTTTAGGGAGTTTTTTTATTAAAATTGACTGGACTCAAAAAAAAAATTTCCGAGTTTTACCCTGAATTTTTTCTTTCTTTACAAACCATCTCCTAAAAATTTCGAATCGAATAAAAAAAATCAGCCAACTCGCTCCAGCCGTTATCACGTGATGCCATTACATACATGGACCATTTCATTTTTATATATATAGATAGATAGAAGATATATGAAAGGGTAGGAAATTGTGTCTTATTTTCCAAAATGTATACAATTTGAATAATTTAAAAATTCATAGAAGAGTTTTTGCAAAACTTCAAAAGTAAAAAAAATATAAAGATTTGACTATTGAAAATCACACAATTCCCAAACAACTTTTCATAAATCTCAAGATACTATTTTTTAGATAAAAAATGTTCTTTCTACTACTCTACTTCTTATTTTTTTAAATGACCTTCTACGTCAAATTCCAACCGTATCTACATATTATTTTGTAGATGACAGCAACATTTCCCATTCAGTTATATACCAAGCATGTCGTAGATTGGGACAATGAGGCAAAATATGAATGATTCCCTTAATCGGGACCTTCTGACAATTTCTGAATGGGGTCGTGCGAATAGTGTCACTTTCAACGCTAGCAAAACTCAGTGTTGCATGTGGACACATAAACGAACGACAGACCATGTCGCTTCATCTATATTTATGGGTGGTGTAAATATTGTGGAATCAGACGCTCTTGATGTTGTGGGCATGATACTACAATCTAAAGTCCGCTGGTCTAAACATATTATTCAAGTGTCGAAAGAAGCATTCAAGTGTCTAGGATTTCTGAAACGGTGTGGGAATTACTTAACTCCACCTGATCTCCTCACTATTTACACCACCTATATCTGACCGAAAATGGAATACAACTCCCATGTTTGGGCCGGTGATTCAAAGTCTATTTTGGAGCTTCTCGACTACGTGCATGAGATGTTGAAGGTGATTATTGGTGACAGTAGGGTATCCAACTCTATTGATTCGATGGAGCACCATCGCAATGTGGGCTGCGTTTCACTATTCAGTCGGTACTGCAGTGGAATGTGTTGTGATGAAATTAGGGAACTTGTTCCTGATACCCTCATAGTTTTATCCCTTTGTGATCAATTGGCCAGTGGATAGCACAACACACTACAGGGAAAATTCCTTCTTTATTCGTACTGTACGTTTGTGGAACAAACTTTCCGCTGAAGTGTTTCCTGTCATTTTCAATGAAGGATAGTTCAAATCGATTATCCACAAACACTACTCCCACTTTCCTCCCTCCCATAACCTATTTCCAACACAATGCCTTGCTTGGGTAGGGAAATATGTTCAATGCGAATATCTCGTAAACTATAAGAGATAATTTATTGCTATAACGTGGATTTTTGTAGATCTCTTCTAGTATATTTCATTTTTAATTCAAATCTGATTGAGAACAAATATTTTTCATCGTTTTACATTCATATACCCGAGGTATCACATGGTCTTGAAAGTCCAAATTCAAAACATAAACTCAATTACACCTCGTCTATAGCCAAGGGAAATTTTATTAAAATGAGATTAGCCGTTTAGAAATTAAAGATTTATTTCCACTTTATTTCGAAATTCCTCTACTGTGCACCACCCATTCATCGATCATTATCGATATCGCAACCAAAGGAGATCAATTTCATTGATTGTTACAATGTTGTCCACTTTTTAGTTCTCGAATTCTGATCATGTCTGTTTCGTTAGCGTAAATTTCTTCCTGGGAAACGATTCAGGGATTTGGGCAAGCTGAGAGACACCAGAGGCTCACCCTCATCAGAGAAAATTTCCAAGCCAGTTTCCATCTATGAATCATCAGTATAGACTGAGATCACATTATCCCGGAAGACAGAGTTTGAGGCCCAGCCATCTCTTGTCTATCCTAAAAGTCCTATACAAATTCGATATAGATGCCATACAATCTATCATCTGCCCTTATGATTAGCCTTCCTACTTTTCATAGCATGGTTTCAAATTCTTCGTGCTTCAGTATGCCCGAATCTTCAAGCCGACATTTCGACATGTTTAACATCGTCCGCAGAGGAGGAATAGGTCCTATGTTTCGTAGAATGGTTTCATGATCAATTCACGATCAGATATACATTTGATGTAGGCATCTAGGATGGGTAAATTTAACATCATTCCTAGATTGGCTTGAAGAGTATAACTCATGGAACCAGTAATAGCAATGCTGCAGAATAAAACAGTTTTCTTTTATTAAAAACCCTGTTCGATATTTCTGATTTTAGATCAGCCATTTATGGATAGATTTTCTCGAACTCAAATAGCAACCTAATCTGTACCCTACACGCTGATGTATCATTCAAGTTCGTATCTACAAGGATCCATAATAGAGTATCCAAAACCGAAACCGAAAACCGGTCAACCGGTTTTTTCATCTTTGTAAACTCCACCGGTTTTGGTTTTTTAACTTTTCGATTTTTTGACAAACCGATTTTTGTAAGACGGTTAATGATATATATTTTCTAAAGCTCATTCAAACATATTTATGAAAAACTTTGATACCATTTTTAAAAATATTGATTTATTTTATAGAAAATTATAGCATTTGACAATATTTCGTAAAAGATATAAAATAATTGCATAAATATTGAGCTTTAAGATTTCAAAAATGCTAAATTTCCGAAGATTTAGTACACAATTCTTAACACATTTCCTATTAGCATCCACAAATAAAAATAAGTTTATGGAGACCTATTTCTTATTAAATAAAAATTTAATATAAACTGGTTAACAGGTATTTTGGAAGACAAACACCGAAACCGTTTAACCGGTTTTTTAAAAGGCAATAATCAAAACCGGTTTTTCAAAAACACAGTTTTTCGGTTAAACCAGAAACCGGATTTTCAAATTTGCCGTTTTTAATATTTAATCTAAGGATAGATAGATTAATGATTAATCTCAGAGAATTGGATTATTCTTTTAAGTGGACTGTTTGACATTCCGATTCCTAGTTGACGTTTAAAAACGTCACCGTTGCTATGATTTTCTCCGATTTTCCAGCACACGGTTTTATTATTTAATTACAGCCAACCAAGAATGATAAAATAAAATCATAAAAACGTTCATTGAACTGCAAGGCAAACAGGTACATTAAACGCCCATCAACAATCAACGACAAGCCAACTGGACAACCACCAATAACAACAACAACATTAACATTAACAGTAACAACGACCACAAAAAGTAAACATTCATTCATTTATTCAATCTCAAACTCAACTAGCAGATACAATTGCAATTTCTGCCCATTATTACCCAAGAAACATAAAAAAGATACTTACCCGAATGCCAGGCAACACCAAAACATGAAAACATTTTTCATATTCAAACCCACAACTTCACTAGAGAAATATTTAGTATCTCAAAGCAAATAGTTATGTCGGAACGGGTACCAGTGCGAGTGCGGTCACATGTAACGTGCAACGTGTGTGCATACAACAAACAAGTGATTGTGTCAAGATAAATATTTATACACAGACTCACACACTGGCAAATTCACTCACTCAATAATGATATTTTTGTTTTTTGGATAATTTCAAATTTTGGTGGCTTTTTCCGTCCGTCCTTCCGTCTGTTCATATGTAGCCCGGAGTTAAGTCGCCAGTCCAAACAATGCGAAAAAATACTAATAAAATTGATAGAAACAAATACATAAAACTGAAACGCCCAAATTGTTTGGTATCTTAACGCCCATATACGCTGCTGTTTAACAGCTGAAAGAATTTTTTTAACATTTTGGTTTTGTTTTATGATTATTTAATATAAATTATTATGATTTTTCATTTAACAAAATTTAAAAAGAAAAAACAACAGATTGATTTGGACACTACATCGGTCTACAGTTAAATAAAAAATTTAGCCTCCAGCACGCGTCCGTCAAAAATAACAGAAATAACTAATTTTCCTATACAAAATTGCGTTTTTCTCACAGAAACATGCAGCAAATGTTGGACGGACAGGACAACATAAATTTGCCGCCAAAGTATTCGTATCATGTATTTGTCAATTTTTTAATTACACTTTTCATCAATTTCATTTATTTATTTATTTATTTATTTATTTATTTATTTTTTTGTTTAAAAATTTTCTTCAAATTTAGTTTGCATTACAGCTGTTGGAAGTTGCTGGGAAAACAGAAATATGTGCACCTATGTAAACACTTGCACCATGACCCATTTTTTTATGTTTTACAAGTTTATTTATGCCGCAACAAACAAAAACCGCCATACAAGTGGTTTTTCTCTCTCTTTCTCTCAATCAGAAATGTGGCATGTTGCATGTGGAAAATTATGTGCAGTTTTTTTTAAGTTGCCGCTTTGTAGACAATGTTTATTATGCACACCGTTTATGTCGGTCTATTGGGCCTACTATATGTCGCATAATTATTACACACTGAACAAAATTTTAGTTTGAAATGTTAAGGAAATTGTTAAGCATTTTTTTAATGGTTTTTTCTAGGAATTTATTTGAAAGAACAGTGTGCACATATTTTACTTCCTTTTTATTTATAATAAAGTAAAAATGCGTTAACTTTCACATTATTTAAAGAACTTCTTCAAATTGTGTTTTACGACTTGAGTGATGGTCGAAAACTTTCCACAATACGGCTTCATAAAGCTAGGTATAAACAGTTTTAAAAATATGGAGGGTATTAATTTTTTCCAGAGATTTGTTTGTCTCAAAATACATCAAGACATTTTAAAGACCTCGTTTGGAAATGAGCCAAGACTCACTGGTATAAATAATGGAATCTAAAGCAACATTTTTGTAAACATTGACTTTTTAGCTAATTTAATTAATATCATAAGATTCCGATTCTTCACAATTTAAATACTGAATCCATTAAATTCATTAACCCCAACCAGCACTTCTGTCATATTTATCACAAAATTTTAAATTTCAAGACCAATAAGTAAGAGAGCTATATTCGGCTGTGCCGAATCTTATATACCCTTCACCAAATTATACTATTTTAAATACAAATTTTAAATATTTTTAGGTGAACAAAAACTTTTTTTTCCAAAGTTGTTTTTTTAAGTTTTTGTAATTTTTTTTTTCCAATTGTTATTTAAATTTTTTTTTTAAATTTTAAAAAAAATGTTTGGGTTTTTTAAATTTTTTTTTGGCAAAAAATAAAGTTCGGGTTAAAAAATATTTTTTCCGATTTTGACCCATTGTAGGTCCAATTTATTATGGTCTTATATACGTCGTTTAGTTTAGGTTAAGATTTGAATACTTATTTGTAAATTTCTAAAAAGAAAGATTCAATAAAGAAAAAAGATACTGAAAAAAAAAATATACGTCGTTGCAAAGGTCTTTAAAATATCTATCATTAGATATCCATATTGTCTATATTAATGACTTAGTAATCCAGATATAGGTCAAAAATCGTGGTTTTCCTGGTTTTTTCCTCATATCTCAGCCATTTGTTGACCGATTTTGCTGATTTTCTTGAAGGCATGTCTGATAGAATTATTGAAGATTTGGATCCCGAAGATATCTGGGGTCTTCAGAAAATTGATTTCAACAGACAGACAGACGGACATGCTATCTATAAGGATCCAGAATATAAATATATACTTTATATGGTCGGAAAATTATATTGTGGAAATTACAAACGGAATGACAAACTTATATATACCCTTCTTACGAAGGTGAAAGGTACAAAAAACGAAGCTGTAGCACTAACTCCAAATGAAATAAAGAACTGCAAAAGTGGAATTATTCCAATTTTTTTTTATGAATGCTTATAAATTGAAAGTAGATCAGAAAAAAAAGGTTTTCTAAAACCGACATCGCACAATGGGGGAAATAAACAAAAAGTGGAAATAAATCTGTAACTTCTAAACGAATAGCTCGATTTTAATAAAATTTCCCATGGCTGTAGAGGAGATGTTGATAAGTTTTATAACACCAAATGTCCATTTTCTTTCGAAAAAAGTACTTACATTAATTTTAAATTATGTAGAAAATATGAAAAAGATAAATAATGTATTTATATTTCCCTGAAAGATAACATTTCAGGAAATATTATAAAAGCAAAATAGTATCAAAATTCGTATTGTTGCGTGGTCCAGAGCCTTCCGAAGTAGACCTATTTTTTATGTAAATTTAAAATTTAGACAACATTTTCTCTAATCGCATAGCTGATTTCAACAAATTAAGACCTATTTTGCATGTCCCAATATGTTCTTCAATATCGTGCAAAAGGGATTTCATAGCCCCAAACTTGGTGCCTTCAATATATCCAAAAATCTAAAAATCCCGAGTTTTTTTGGAAATTGTGGGATTGTCGTTAATAATTCACAAATATCTTTTTCACTTTTGGATTTGGACCGAAAGTTTCTATATAGGTGTAAAATTTCATTAAAAACGATGCATAAACAAAACTTTTATTGCATTTTAAAAATTAAAATTTTCCGAAAAAAAATCAGCTACCATTTTTTATTTCCATATTTTTGAAAAAAAAACACGTCTATAATTTTTTGAATTCTAAAAAATGTTGTACCACAAAAAATAAAGAAGTTAGCACAAACAATTTTCACAGCTTTTTTAAAAACAATTAATCGCGTCTGCCTCACATCATATGTAAAATTAAACTTTCCAACTTTCAGGGATGGTAAATAATTGATAAACGAAAATATAACATGATAATGTAACAAAGTCGGTTACTCGGTTTTTAAGTTATTCGGTGTTGGCAGATGTGCCCCTATGGCGCATGATCCCCCTTCTACCCTACAACATTTTAAAGGAAAAAATAATAGTTTAAACTGACTATATTTAATTTCTTAATTTAATTGGTATCTTTTAGGCTAAGATTGTGGCGAAAACTAAGCTCCCAGTTAGCATGTAGTATGAAATGAATTTGATTCTGATTGTCTTTTTGCCATTATCAAATTGTTTATTAAAATATATATTTTCTATTTAGTTTTTTTATACATATATTTACAGAATATATATTGTTTT
The DNA here is from genome assembly GCF_958450345.1 of Calliphora vicina. Lineage (NCBI taxonomy): Eukaryota > Metazoa > Arthropoda > Insecta > Diptera > Calliphoridae > Calliphora > Calliphora vicina. The sequence continues at coordinate 97,000,957 of NC_088782.1, forward strand.
ACTATAAGAGACAAATCTGTCACGTACGATATTAAATTTTATTTATTATAAAATCATCCAATGATAGTTTTTCTTTAAATATGACGGATTGTAGCAAAAATATTTCATTTAGTGTAAGAAATTAACAGAAACGCATACCACGATTCGCAAATTTTCACATATTTCTATGTGTACCTCAAAATTACTTCCGTTGTATGTCATTTACGATATATCCTTATATTGCCCGATATTTTTGACAACAATGTTTCGAAAGGACTTATTATTTTCTGAATGGAACATAAAGAGCAAATTATTTTTCAAATACTCTTATTTTTGCCAAAACTATTCCACTCTATAGGCGTACAAATGTCACGTACGATGACATGGAGTTGCCCATATACGAGTAATAAGTCTTTGTAAATTGTTGTAATCCATAATCACCAACAAATTGAATTCTTAAACTTAATTTTTCTATTCGAGAATTACTAATACCAGGGTTTATTAAATCTTAATGATCATTTTAAATTGAATGAATGAATTCCAAATGAAATAAAACAAACCGTAATTCATTTAAAACATTAATGAGAAAATCACAAATTCTGATAAAAAAAACTTTCAAAGTATCAGCATGCAAATTCTTAATAAATCTTAAAGACGTGATCATTTTGATTTAAAAATAAAGAAAAAAAATAATCTTTCCCATGCTACAAAATGTTAACAATATTTACAATAAATTGCAAAATGACGTGGTTTGTTTTTGTTTTGTATTTTTTGCAACATTTAACATTTATTGATATTGCAAAATAAATAATTTACATAATAATTTGGTTTTAATCAAAGAAACCATAAGAAATAAATGTGTATATTATACATATGTTATTATATTTATATGTTAAACATGAATTCTCGCCAAATGTGTATATTTATATTTAAATTAATGTAATAAATATTTATTTATAATAATCATTTTTGTAAAATAATAAAAAAATAACAAAAACAACATTGTTTAATGTTAATTTTTTTAATTGAGAAACCACAATGAACATATTTTTTTTACCATGTACTGTTTTTTCCAGCAAATTATTTTAAGAATAATAATTTTGCATAACAACTGTAGAGGGTTTTGTGTGGTCAGAGTTTAGGAAGGGGAAGAATTGAAATTATGCACTGACTTACTTACATATTTACTTGCTGTTACAATAATATGTAAAGTTCGATATTGGTCTTAGCGCGGTATTGGTAGGTTATGTTATTTGCAGTAACTATATATTGCAGTTTAGATCAGCCAGTGTAGGCGTAACTTAAGCGCCTTTATGGCGTCGTCATTAGAAATAGTAACTGTTGTAATCGTAAAAACGCCAGCAAAAACAACTGTTTAAGATTTTGAATGTAGTTTACCAAGTCTCTCTCTGGCATCGGTACAAGTAGTAGTAGCAGCAGCAGTCACCAGTCACCAGTCGACATAGTACTCGTAACTGAGATTGATGGACATTTTGGTGGCGTCGTTCATTTTTAATTCTATGCACTACAGCTCCGTTGTGGTAACATGTTTTGTCAGCGTTGTAAGCAAATGCAAGTACACAAGTACTACTTGTCTCTACACTTGAAATGTTGCAGGTTGTGTACCATTACAAGCCAAGCAGAAAATATAATAAAAAAAACAACTTGTTCCTACTTTTGCCATGGTAAAGTAGTAAATATACTAGACGTCGTTATATTTTCTGTTTCGCTGTGAAACTGTAACACAAGTCCATTACAATAAAATTGTGTGTGATTTGAGGAAAATACAGAAAAAACTGGTGCGCCTGCGCATTAAAGACATTTTTGAAATTTTTAACAATAAATAACAGACTCAAAACTCTTTTACATGGGTTGACAAAATCTTGTTTTATTTTCCTATGGTTTTATGGCGTTAATTTTAAATAACGTAATATTAAGTAATTTAGAAAATTTATTATAAATACAGTTTGATAATGATATCTATATCATATCAATTAACGGATTTTCAGCTGTATTGAAAGTGAATTTTTAGCCAAAAATCAGGTCAGGTTATAGTTTATTATGACATTTGTTTGCAACTGTGAATTTTGCGGATAATTTGTTTTGAATTAATTACTAAAACTTATATAAAGTTACATAACTTTTACTATGTTTGGCTAGAGAATGGTGATAATTGAGAGGTGAGATGCCAGAGATGTTCATCTCTGCTGCTATTTCAATCCTCAATCATATAAGACTTGATTTGATGACTTTCACTATTTATGTAATTATCTTCTTAGTAGTATATTTCATCGAATTTAAGAAGCACAAAATCATTAATTCGCACTGGATGAATGATCTTTATTGTCAACTTATCTGAAGGCTTGTCGTGTTACAAGCTAAAATTGAATTTGTCAAGCTAAATAACTAGTTATTTTGGATCAAAAATGCATGGAAACGTTACGAAGCCAATACCTCTGTGAGTGAACGTTGCTGAACTAGTTCGTTATTCAATGATTTTTGAAGTTTTCACATTTGGAACTACGTCTAGGTAAGTGTTCTTCCATTGAAGAATAAATTTGTTTTCCTTGATTCTAATAAAGTGAAACAAAAATTCGGGTTAAAAAAGTATTTAAAATTTTTTTTTAAGTTTTAAAATTTTTTTTTTTGTTTTTTAAAATTTTTGGTGAAAAAAAATCGGGTTAAAAATTTTTTTTCCGATTTTGACCCATTGTAGGTCCAACTTACTATGGTTTTATATATGTGCAAAGATATTTGAAATACCTATCATTAGATTCCATATTGTCTATATTAATGATTTAGTAATCCAGATATATGTCAAAAATAGGTAAAAAATTTAGGTTGTCCTGGTTTTTTCTTCATATCTCAGCCATTTGTGAACCGATTTTGCGGATTTTAAATAGGAAACTTCATGAAAGCATGTCTGACAGAATTATTGAAGATTTGGATCCCGAAGATATCTGGGGTCTTCAGAAAATTGTTTTCAACAGACAGACGGACATGGCTTAATCGACTACGCTATCCAGGATCCAGAATATATATATTTTATAGGGTCGGAAAATTATATTGTGGTAATTACAAACGGAATGACAAACTTATATATACCCTTCTCACGAAGGTGAAGGGTATAAAAATAGGCCAATAATCGAGGTTGTCCCGGTTATTTCCTTATATCTCAGCCATTTGGCCGACTTTCTTGATTTTAAATATCTACCGAGACGGGATAATGTTTGTAAGTTATTTGGGGGCTGCGGAAAGTTGATTTCAACATACAGACGGACATGGCTATATCGACATCGCTATCTATAACGATCCATATATAATTTATGGGGTCGCAAATGAAAAATGTATAAATTATAAACGGAATGACAAACTTATATATATATACCCTTGCCACTCATGGTGAAGGATATAATAAGTTTTGAAAATTTTATATTCACTGAATTCATGAATTCATTATGGAGAAAGGAATCTGACAGCCGTTACAACATTATTGGTTAAAAATAGTTTATTAATGGATGTAATATGGTTTTGCTTTCACTCGTTTCCCCGAATGTCAAGATAGTTGAAATCCGGCCCATGATAGGTTGCTCGGGACAAGGGACCGGTTCTATATGAAATTGACCTGTCACTTTAACATGATAATGTATTAGAAGGGAGTAAATTGAAACATTTTAGGCACCTATTCTTTTTTGAATATTGTAATTGTAGTTATCAAATTAAATATGTATGACTCTTTGGCGGCATGGTTTGGAGGCGTAGTTTAGAAACATTTTTTTTGGAAATAATTCGGTATCTCGGGAACTATTGGAGATATTGTTATGAAATTTCACATGATTGGAGCTGAGATATTTTCGAGTTGAATTACATTTGTTAAGCTTCCTCAAAATTTGTCACCTCGGGTCAAAATTTTTTTTAAAATAATCGCCAAAAATCCATTTATGATCCGAATGAGCTGAAATTCAAAATATAAATAGTCCTTGATCTACTAAAAATACTCTTACATGTGTAGATTATCTCCATTAGTTGAAGAGATATTTAGGTTTATTGATTTATTTTTTTTAAGTTTTACTCGATCTTTTTATGGTTTTTTAGATATGGCGGGCCTACGGAGGGTACAAATGTATTTTTAAATTATCAGCTATATTGGTGATAAAATTCTAAATAAAATTAAAAAAACTTGCTTACAGTTATCTCGTCCTTATTTAAAGTTACACGCATCCAAAGTTGGAACATGTAAAAAGGGCTGTATATTTTAAGATTTTTTCTAAAAAATCCCATATATTTTTTCCTTTTGTAGAAACAAATTTTCTTGGGGACTATATAGAATTTTTATATGAAGAGAACTTAATGCAAAATCTTGTAAAGTAAAATTTGGCTCACTTAAGGGGCTAACACCCCCCAGAACTATCCAAAATTGAAAAATTTAAAAAAAATTTCGGTTTGAGTAAAAAATTCTAAAAATGCAAAACAGAGCTCCTCAAAAAGGCTTCATATTTGTATAACCCTATAAGTTTATTAAATACCAACAGAGTTTTTTTACTATCACATGGTATATAACGTCATATTAGGCAATTTTCTAAAAAAACTCAGTTTTTGGAACACATTTTCCACGTTTTAGGAATTTCAGTATTTGAAAATAAAAATTGTAAAAAATTCAAATGCCATTGATTTAAGAACATTTGAGTCTATATTGGTTCCAAATTTTGTTATGATATCTTTAACCGTTAAATTTTTACATTAATTCAAATTTTATATTTTTCTTCATTGATATGGAAATATTATAATTTTTTTTAGTTTTTAAGTTAAATGACTTCCCAAACATTTATAAAATTATTTAGTTTTACAAAAATATCAATCTTCAAGACCTAAGGTTTTCACCAATATCAAATACTTATATAAAAAGCCTTTACTTACTTCTCAGAAGTTCCACAAACCTTGCCCCTTTTAAAAATGTGTATATTTTTTTCATATATTGCAAGCATGTATTACAACTGAGTTACTATTAGTTAAATATTATTCAGTTATTCATATTAAATAAATATATTTTATAGTTATTACATTTATTTATGCATTTGGCCCTGACACTGAATAATTTATAGAATAATAACTATTAAAATGTACCTTATAAAATATTATTTAGTGTTATGCAAATTACAAATTACCCAACTACCAAAAGACCTAGTAAATTAACTAAATAAAACTCAAATAAAATCTATATTTCTACTAAACAAATAATATATAAATATTTAATTAATGTGTAAATATTTATTTGAGCACTGTGCACTGCAAGTATTTACTGTAATATTATGTATTTCATTAAATAAATAAAAATCTAATAATAATAATAATACAAATCAAGTATTATTCAAAGTTAACGACAACCACAAACAAATACTTGCAGCAATAACAACACCAAACAAATCATAGTAAACTCAACATAATTGTTGCTAAATCCCCCCATTTTTCGAACTCACCACACCGCCATACGTGAATTCAACATTAGAAAAACGTGTGAAAATATCACACTCGATTGTAACAGCCCAAAATCAATATGAAAATTTATTACACACTTCTTTCGTACTCATGTGAATGTATTTTTTTTTTTTATACTTGTAATCGTGCATTTTGACTTGTGTGTAAATCATGTTTTTTTAATGCTTTTATTTATTTGTTTTATTAATTATTTTGTTTTCAAATTGACAAATATATTTTTTTTTGTTTACTTGTACTTTTTTTTATTCAATTTGTTAAATAAATATTGGACATATTCAATTTCACTTTGCAATTAATGTTTGTGATTTGTTTTCTCATTCGGAGTTAAACAATTCACTTTAATTTAATTATGAATATTTTATTTTCTTGATCATGTAATAATGCTCAATTTGTTTAAGTAATAAACAACATCAATAACCACAAAAATTAAGTAAATTTTTTTATTGCTAACATATAAATTTTCTAAATGGTTTTAATTTAATATTTGCTACCGGTTATTTTATTAATTTGTTTATTTGTTTTTAAATTTTAAAGTGCTAAGTAACGCGCAGTTAATCAAGGGTGAAAAACTCGATACAATTTATTTAATTTGTTGTTTTTTAATTAAAGATATAAGCAATCTTAATAGATATGTTCTCGGGTAATTTTATAAGATTTCCATTCCGTTTGTAATTTCTAAAATAAGAACATTTCTGCATCCTTATATGTAGGGCAGTCGATCAAACGATGTCTACTGTCGTTGATTGGCTGAAAAATAACTTTCATTGCTAACTGATAACCTACTGATTTGTGTTATTAATATATCAGATATAATCTTAAGAATTTTGACATTGAAAATAACTAAAATCAGTCCAATATTTCAGACGTAATGGTAGTTCCACAAAACTTGTAAATTCAATAAGTTTGTCAAAAATGTAGCTTTTAAAATGTTAAGACCTGAGTTTTTGTTCGACGATAGTGAAACTTTAATTTCAAAGAGTGCCTTTGTTTAAATCAAATCCAATGATGCTTTGTCGGCTGAAAATCAACTGTTACTGTGCTTGCATTGGCTCGGAAATGGGTCCATGTCTTTTGGGCCGACGCACACTGGGTTGAATCACATCCAATGTAACTTACTATCCAAAAAAAAAACTTTTAAAAAATTCCAAAAATTATATCTTTAAATTTTTGACGCTGTTGGCGGTACCGAGGTCCGGGCTATAAATTCCTTTTCCAAAATATTTAAGAACATATTGGGACATACAAAAGACGTTTTAATTTTTAGAAAGCAGCTATGCGATTTGAAAATTTTGGCATTAAATTGAAATTTACATAAAAAATTTATCTATTTCGGAAGGCTCTGAAGCTCGCAGTTATACAAAATTTTAAGTTATTTTTTTCTATAGAACAAAATAATACCTTTGAGAAAAATATAAAAACATTATTTATTTTCTGTATAACTAAACATTAATGAAAGTACTTCTTTCGAAAAAAAAAATAAGCCCAAAAAAAAAAAATACTTTTTAATATATATATTAGAGTGACAGCCGATTTTTTTTTCTTAGATTTCAAAGAGTGCCGGGTGGAATATTGTGACACTAGGCCTAAATGTTAAGTGCTGAAAATTTGAGCCAAATCGGGCAACGATTTCTGGACGCGCATCGAGGTCAAAGTTCAGATATATGCAAAATTATACTATTTATATAGAATAAATAGGTGAAACTCGTTAAATTTCTGCATTGTTTTCTAGAAATGTATAGATTTATTTATATTAATGAATATTACATTAAAAATTTTTTTTTGGAAGTTAACCCTGCATCTCCTTTGGGTCAAAATGACCCAAAAACTGTATTATCGCCAAAATTCGGGAAAAATGCAAATTTTTCAGATATTTTAAAAATTTTGCTACTAAATAAATACTTTTGCAATTGAATGCAAAAGAATCGAAATGTGTACGTAATTATCGTTGTAATGAGATATAAATGACAAAATTTGGTTAAAAAATGTTAAAGTTATTACAAATTCGCCAGACCATTAACGTGTTTCAGGCCACTTGAACATAAAATATAAAAAAAAAATTAACATATTTCGAGAAAATTTAAAATAAAAGCTAATTTTTATTTAAAATATATCCGTATTTACTTGTGTACGAGTTTTTGTCTTCGTAGGATATCGTTAACCTATTCGCAGGTATGGCCAAAAAAAAATATTTTTTTTAACGGCCGTTTCGAATCTCCATTTTCAAATTTTTAAAAATTTTGTTAAAGAAATTTCAGAATTTTTTGATCATCACATTGGGATTTATTGAGATCAAAATAGGGAATAAAAATATGAAAAAATTATGTCAATACCTCTTACACTTTTTCCGTACCTGCGATTTAAATTTTGCGATTTTCAAGAAAAACAAATTTTTTGTCCATATTTAGGCAAATGAGCCCAATTTCCTTAATGTTATAAATTTTAAGTAAAACCTATTCATAATATTATAGTCCTTGTAATTTTAAATATGGTCTGAAAGTTTTACTAAAATCGGAAAACGATAACCTTAAATCGTGAAGGTCAAAGTTCAAATTTTTCAATATTTGGAATTTCTAAAGAAAAGATAGCGAAATGTTATATATTTTTGGGCCGATTTTAATGAAACTTGAGCAAAATATACATTGGGGTCTAACATTTACAACAACAGTGCAAAAATGGATTTAATCCTTTAAGAGCACTTGGGGTCAAAATGGCTGTGTTTTTCGTGATTTTAAATGTTGAGGGTAATTTGGACCCCAAGTGCTGCTAAGAGTTAAATTCCATTTTTGTGCCGTTATTTTAAATTCTGGACTTTAAGTTATACTTTCCTCAAGTCTCATTAAAATCGGCAAAAAAATATATAACATTTCGCTATCTTTTCTTTAGAAATTCCAAATATTGAAAAATTTGACCTTTGACCTTCACGATTTAAGGTTATCGTTTTCCGATTTTAGTAAAACTTTCAGACCATATTTAAAATTACAGGGACTATAATATTATGAATAGGTTTTAATTAAAATTTATAACATTAAGGAAATTGGGCTCATTCGCCTAAATATGGACAAAAAAATAGTTTTTCTTGAAAATCGCAAAATTTAAATCGCAGGTACGGAAAAACTGGAAGAGGTATTGACATAATTTTTTCATATTTTTATTCCCTATTTTGATTTCAATAAATCCCAATGTGATAATCAAAAAATTCTGAAATTTGTTTAACAAAATTTTTAAAAATTTGAAAATGGAGTTTTGAAACAGCCGTTAAAAAAAATAATTTTTTTTGGCCATACCTGCCAATAGGTTAACGGTATCCTACGAAGACAAAAACTCATACAGAAGTAAATACGGACATATTTTAAATAAAAATTAGCTTTTATTTTAATTTTTCTCGAAATATGTTAATTTTTTTCCTAAATTTTTTGTTCAAGTGGCCTGAAACACGTTAATGGTCTGGCGAATTTGTAATAACTTTAACATTTTTTAACCAAATTTTGTCATTTATATCTCATTACAACGATAATTACGTACACATTTCGATTATTTTGCATTCAATTGCAAAAGTATTTATTTAGTAGCAAAATTTTTAAAATATCTGAAAAATTTGCATTTTTCCTCAATTTTGGCGATAATACAGTTTTTGGGTCATTTTGACCCAAAGGAGATGCAGGGTTAACTTCCAAAAAAATTTTTTTAATGTAATATTCATTAATATAAATAAATCTATACATTTCTAGAAAACAATGCAGAAATTTAACGAGTTTCACCTATTTATTCCATATAAATAGTATAATATTGCATATATCTGAACTTTGACCTCGATGCGCGTCCAGAAGTCGTTGACCGATTTGGCTCAAATTTTCAGCACTTAACTTTTAGGCATAGTGTCACAATATTCCACCCGGCACTCTTCAAAATTTTAACAAAAAATTTTTTCCATACAACTGATTGTCACTCTAATATATATAGGTAACACTGGTTTTTGTAGGGGTCTTCTTGTAGATTCAACGTATATTAAAATCGTTGGCATGATTTTTAATTTGTGATATTCCCGAGTTACCTCACTTTGAGGCCTTGAGTCTCCGACACGTCTTAGCGTTTTAACTCCAACTTCAAAACATAAAATCAGCTACACCTCGTCTATAGCCATGGGGAATTTTATTAAAATCGGACTATACGTTTAGAAGTTACAGATTTATTTCAATTTTTTTCATTTCCCCCACAGTGCAGCTCGAGTCTTTTTATAAAATCTTAATTTAAAGAAAGGCAAACATGCGCAAGATTTTTTTTCTTAAAATAAAAGCCTAAATGTTGTAGTTTTTTTTATTATATAGTTTAAAAACAAACATATAAAACTTTAAATTTGGGAACATTTAGAAAAAAAAACAAAAATACTTTTACAAAAAAAATCTAAATACTCAAATATCTGAAGTTGATGATTCCATCATAAAAAGTTAGATTTAAAATGATTTAAACAAAAAAAAAATATTTTAATTGTGTCTAATTTCAATTTTTATTACTTTATCTAAAAATACGAAAAATTTTATCCACTTTGACAGTATACTGCAGAAAAAGTATGCAACCTAGAATAACGATTTTAGCTATTAGTGATGTAGAATTTTGTCTACTTTTACCCGGTACAAAATATAATAAATAAATATTAATTCTAAAAAATCAATTAAGCGCATTTTGCAACGTCCCATAGTTGGAACGAACTGTTTTAAACTTGGAGTTTCAATAGAGGAAGAATGAATTCAGCTCTCAGAATATTGTTTGCAGAGAAATTATGTTTAAAAACAGTGAATTGGTCAATGTTGTCCTCCTTGCTTGGGAAAAAGATTACGAAACTTTTGCAGAAATTATCTGATACGAAAAACATTTTTATTTTCACATTGGAGTCGTTAATACAATACTAAATATTTTTACGTTTGGGAATTTCAAGTTTGTCTTAAAATATTCGAATACAGGGTGCCCAATATGGCACTGTGAAATAAATCTGTGATTTCTAACTGGCTAAGCAGATTGACTAGAAATTTTACATAGGCGTAGCAGAGAACTTTTAAGTTTTGAAGACAGACCTCACACTCCCCACTGAAGTTGGGTTTCCGCATACACCGTAATCGGCGCCGATAACGAAAACTGAAACTGAAAAATGTTGGTGTTCGTCACCGTCTCGTTTCAGAATTGTTTTCGTTTCAGCGGCATAAAACAGAAACGAAATTATTTTTTAATTTTGGATGTCGCACATTAAATAGAATTTCATTATTTTTGACAAAATCTATTATTTTTCCTTTTCCAATAAAGAAAAAAAAATTTTTTCTATTCATTCTGATTTTCTTTAAATTTGAAATAAAAAAATAATAATTAAAATAATTTCGTTCCTACAGTACCGAAAACAACCTATTTGAAGTTGTTTTCGTTCCGACCCCAAATGACAGGTTTTTCGTTACTGATCGGTGCCGTTTCGTTCCCAATTTTCGTTGCAGATTTGTGAAACGAACTTTTTTTCGGTGCAAATGTATGGAATTTCGTTTTCGGTGCCAATTACGGTATATGCGGAAACGCAGCTTGAAACGCTGTCTGGTCTAAAAGTAGGTCATTTAAGACATGCTAAAACAAATTTTACTAAATCGAAATTTTGTTTTCACCTTCACATTATCAATTCGAATTTAACGGCCTGAAACGGCTGCTAGCAACATTCATCATGTTAATAAACATTTCCATCGGTCTAAACTTCTACTTATAAACAATGTTGATAACACGCAGTTATTAACATTGTTTGTAAGTCTTTGCAACATTAACATTGAAGCTGCTTAAAGCTCTAGAAATTGAACATTCTAGTTTTGTCTGTTAAGATAATTCATGAAACCGATGGAAGGTGGCAGTGTATACATATGTATAAATAGTGGCAGCGGTTGCAGTCAGTTGAGTTTTTCATAGACGCTGTTAGAATTAACATCAACTGTATTACCAGTGTATTCTTGGACATTATAAAGTGTGTTTTTAAGGTGTGTATATAAGTGTGTGTATTTAAAAAGTGTGACTACTTAAATTGTTGTGTAAATAATGTGTTGTTGCAAATTTTAAACTACTAAACTGCTTTTATTTGCAAAATAAAGACTTATGATTATTTTAAAGAAATAAACCACCGTTTTTAAAAGGTAAAAATGTAGCAATATTAATTTTCCCCCTGTATTTACAATAACAAATGAGAACTCAAACTTCCCCCACCCTCTGTCAATGACATTTGAAATAGTATTTGTCAAATGACTAAAATGAAATTAAATTGGTTATACACCTTATCACCCTATCGACAATATTATTAAAGTTTTTTGTTGTTGACTTTACTTAGTTTTTTTTTATTATTTTAAGTGTGATGTGTAAACAAATTGTTAAACTATTAAAATAAAAGTAGAAAAAAATGCCAACAAAACTAAACAACAATTTTAGCACATTTTCACAAAGTTTATTAGTTATTCGATACTACTCAATACTTTTTAATCGGTTAGTTAATAATACCCGATCGATTTTTTTAAATGATTATTGTACATGTTTGAAAATAACAGAACCCTTTTATAGTGTTTGCATTAATTTTTCTTCAGACATGTAAAACATATTTTATATTAAATATTCAATGATGAGTTTCCTCTAAAATTAGCAAGTAGATATTCACTTTTTGATATCGAATATCCAAAAAAGTATGCAAATACTTGATAACCATTATTCAATACTTTGACAGCATTGATGTTTACTAGAAAAGCAAAAAAATACTTAACAATTAAACAGAATTTTTGCAGCCAATATGTCTGCGAGGCTAAAGTCACGTCAGCGAAAATGTATAAAAAAACTAGCAAAAAAATACAAAAAAATGTTGGTATTTGTTGTCTCAAGCAAAATAATGATGATAATGATGAATTTCTCTGGGACAAAAACAAAAAAATAAAAAAACACGTGATACATTTTCACATAATGGTGTACATATAAAGACAAGTATATGTAGATACAATTTCATTGTAATATTGTTTGAAATGTAGGTTAAGTACATTTCCGTTTTTGTACTAGTTTCTTTGTTTGTTCATAATTAAAATGACTTGTTTTGTTTGCTGGGTTATTTTCAGTTAGCTTTTTTTTTCAACTTCATAATTAATGCCTGTTTGTTTTATCACAGTTTGTTTAATACTTTTTATTATGACTGTTTCATATTTAAGGTTTTTCAGGAAACATGAAAAAGTTGTGTTTTTTTTTCGTAAATAGTGTATTTTTGCAATTACTTGAACTTGAGAAAGAAATCGTTTGTTTTGCGCTTTCATTACTAACTACAAACGTATTTGAAATAATCAACTTTGTCATATGATTCATTTATATTTTGTTGTTTTGTTTCTATATTTTAATTTGAAATATATGAAAAACAATATTGTTTAATGTTTCCGTTTCCTTTTAATAATGATTGTGAATATTTAACTGGTGTGCAGTTATAGTCGGTGCAAGTATGGTTTTCCAAAATTTTCGCAAGATTTGAAAAACGTAATGATAAATGACATTATTTGATTTCAATTCATAACATTTCTAAATATGTTCTTAAAAAGTATGATTTTTATAAAACACAGCCTTATACTGGATTCGCAAGATGACTTTCCAGTCATGCAATTTTATCAATTCTCTTTTGAATTTGATTTCACTCAAACCATCTTGCCAACAAACTCTAAAATCATAACTTAAAGTCACAAAAAAAGTCATCGTATGAATCCCGTATAAGATATGGTCTTTAGTATAATTTACAGTCTTATACAATAAGAAATAGCCTTTAGTACAAGACACAGTCTTATACAATAACACATAGTCTTTAGTATAAGACACAGTCTTATACAATAACACATAGTCTTTAGTATAAGACACAGTCTTATACAGTAAGACATAGTCTTTAGTATAAGACACAGTCTTATACAATAAGACATAGTCTTTAGTATAAGACACAGTCTTATACAATAAGACATAGTCTTTAGTATAAGACCATCTTGCCAACAAACTCTAAAATCATAACTTAAAGTCACAAAAAAAGTCATCGTATGAATCCCGTATAAGATATGGTCTTTAGTATAATTTACAGTCTTATACAATAAGAAATAGCCTTTAGTACAAGACACAGTCTTATACAATAACACATAGTCTTTAGTATAAGACACAGTCTTATACAGTAAGACATAGTCTTTAGTATAAGTCTTTAGTATAAGACACAGTCTTTAGTATAAGACACAGTCTTATACAATAAGACGTAGTCTTTAGTATAAGACACAGTCTTATACAATAAGACGTAGTCTTTAGTATAAGACACAGTCTTATACAATAAGACGTAGTCTTTAGTATAAGACACAGTCTTATACAATAAGACGTAGCCTTTAGTATAAGACACAGTCTTATACAATAAGACGTAGTCTTTAGTATAAGACACAGTCTTATACAATAAGACATAGTCTTTAGTATAAGACACATTCTTATACAATAAGACATAGTCTTTAGTATAAAACACAGTCTTATACAATAAGACATAGTCTTTAGTATACAATAAGACATAGTCTTCAGTATAAGAGTCTTTGTATAAGAAGTAGTATGGGAGTCTTTGGTATAAGACTTACAACTATCGTCCATATTTTTCCAATTAAACTATCTATTGATTATATGGAATCTATGGGCGATTATGTGCCGATCATTCCAAATTAAGGAATATTAATTTAGGTTTATAAAGAAATTACTTTGAGTGAATTTCTTCTTGATACCAGCATATTTAAGAGGTATGCTTACTAAAGGGATTTTCGGAAAGGGGCGTTCTATGGGAGCTAAGGTAAATTATTGACCGATCGGTACCATATTTAGTAGTGTGAGTTTAGCGTACGCAAAACTTATTTGTGCTGTATTAAGTTCATACATATTTATGGAAGATAATTATAAGAGCTTAGCTCTATTCAAATAGGCCAGATATATATTTCCCCTAAGCAATGTTGTCTAATAAATCTGGCTTACAAATCTACTTCCAGGTAATCCAGGCTTTGCAGATTTATTTAAAAGAAGTATTTTAAATTAAAATGAACAATTGGCACGAGCAACTTTAACTGCGGTAGGTAAAAAAGATTTCTAAAGAAATTTTTCTAAAAACCACTTCAAACATTAAAATTATGATAAATTGCGTTTAGCGTAAACAAATTTTTAACACGAGAATAGTTATTTCAAGAGTTAAACATTCATGTGATGTAAATAAATCATAAACAAAACTGTAATTTAAAGAAGTTTTGGAATAATTTAGCTCGTAAAATCTGATTACAGTTGTTTATATACGTTTATTATTTCCTAAGGTGAAGAAAATTAAACAATAAACTCAAATTACCAACTCAAATTACAGCTAGACATAAGCGAAAGGCAGTTTTGTTGTTACTTAAACAAAAATTATGAACAAACCAAAAAAATAATAATAAATTTTAACATCAATGTCTGGTTATTATTTTCATTTATTCTTTCTCTCCTTTTTTTCTTCTTAAGTATTTAGTTATTTTATTCCTCATGCAAAACCCCAATTTAATGACTTTAGAGTTAATTACCCTAAAAACGTCTGTGTGTAAGTACTTGAAATAAATGATTTAAGGAAGAAATTGAGGAACAGAAAATAATACACAATAATGGACTCACAAAAAAAATGCAACAAAACAAAAACGTCATACAGGAAATCTGATCCTTTTGTCCTTTCTATGGTTTTTAACAAAATAAATGTCAAGTGTTTAAACGGGGATTGTAATGAACCTTTTTAAAGACCTTTAAATTGAGGTTGAAAGAGAAGGCGTTTACTCACAATTTGTAACCATAGTAGGTAGATACATGTAATTAAATGTGACTTATGAAAAGGTTTTTAATTTCATTACAAAAAAAAAATATTAAAATATTATGATAAGAATGGAAAGGCTTTTGTGGTTTCGGTAATTATTCAAATTAAAAGCCGTAAAAAATAACAAACCAACAAAAATTTGTATTAAAAAGTTATAAAGAAGACCAGACAATCATCTAAATTGTTAGCCGGCTTAGTGTGATGTGGTTGAATCTTATAGTTTACACATGACATGAGGAATTTATTCTGGGTTTGTAAAGCGGAAGCGTAAAATGCTTCATGCTTACTTTGATCTCAAACCTAAGAGCAGTATACAAGGATCTCACGCAATAAATAATGATCAGGTTTAAGTTTGATTTCCTTAGATTTCAAACACTTTGTTACACAAATTGCTTTTAAGCAAAGTTCTTAAATTGTTGTACAAATAAACATTTAATATAAATACTAGTACCTAGTAATGGGTTCAGTAACTCATAGCAATAGCCTTCAGCTTGGTTAATTTTGTATTGTAAAACTTAAAATAGTTTTGTCCATTGTACATAATTATCTCAGGAAACATTCTCAATTAAATTCGTCCAATTGATTTCTAATTAATTGTCATTACCAGCATTAGCTACTTGTTGAAAGTTAATAAATCAATCCTGCTGTTTTATTATAATAGGAAAATTAAATGAAAGTTTAATTAAAAAACTAATTTGTTTTTTTTTTGTTTTTTTACAAGAGGTGGGTTTTTTGATAAAAATGCTTATCTCAGCGGGTGTCAGTATATCACGACACTATTTTTAATACTGCAGTTTCACCAAGTTGAAAGCAAACCGAAATCCATGCCACTGTTTTTCGCTTGATTGTTTTAAAAAATGTCTAATTGATTTTGAATGTTATTTAAATTTCTTTATATTTAAAGTTTACGCCCATTTGTTTTTGGGTTAAAAATGCAATAAATGCTTCTAGTTAGAGAAAATATTATTAATTGACAAAATATGTATCATTTATTTATATGGATTTGTGTTATTCCTAAATCCACTTTGATATTTATATGTGGCAACTAGTTATCACGATATTCCCACACAAAATTTGGGTACATACTTCGCTTTAACATTATAGCATAGACAGAAATGATTAAACGATCTGGGCATAAAGTTGTCAGTTAATTTGTATAAGTCGTCCATTAGAGGGAAGGGAACTGTCATCCAACTAGCCGGGGATCTCACCAGAAGGGGGACTAGGAGAGATTCAACTTACAGCTTTAAAAAACAACTATCCAAACGTAAATTCGTAGTATTGTTATGTCAACTTAACTGTAAAAGAAATGTGAACTAAACATCCAAAGAAAGATCGTTTTTATGCAAGTTTCAATGATAAGAATAAATCCGCCTAGTAGGAAATAAATTTACAGATTTCCGGCACTCTAGCCCCCATTTTCTCAATTTCTGGTTATCGTTTTTCGTAACGATATACTTCAAATTAACTTTTTTTTTGTATGAGAACAGTCAGTATATCGTCGTGCCAATTGAATGATTCGGTTGAACACATAGATTTGTTTGGTTCTATCAACAGAAAGTCAGTAGATAAAGGAGAATTTCAGATGAAGCAACCAAACTATTGTTACTCCTTCTAAAATTTTGTAGCCACACCTTTAAAATTCGGTCACAAAGTTTGAATCATTCGATTGGCAACAAATTCGGTGGCTATCACAAATCTGTTTTCTCTGTGTAAAAGGACGTGGCATTAATTGTAAAGAATTTTACGTCAATTTAATTTTTGTTCGGTTTCAAAATAATATTTAAGTATTTTTTTTTACCATCAGAAATAAAATTCAGTATTAAAATTTTAATGTTTTAAAATTTTTATATTAGCGCAATTCTTTTCTATAGAAAATTTTGTTATACATTATATTTTCTATAGAAAAAACTGTTATACACAACATTTTATAAAGAAAATACTGTTAAACCCAACATTTTCTATTTTGCCTCTAATATCGAGCAAATAAAGCCAAGTCTAATAAGTACTTCGTCCGCTTTTTTAAAAATATATAGCGTACTTTTTGACCGAATGGACTTGGATTTATTTTTGTTTGTTAGACAACTAAATTACCAATAATACACAAATGATTTCAGAGCAATTTCGATTATGAATCCAAAAACAAACGATTTTCAATTTAAAAATTGAAAAAATAGTAGATTTTTAATGTTTTTTGGACGAAAAGGTGACTTAACTCTTTTTTTTATTAACAAAAAACATTCTTTACGAACACAGTTATCTTTACGGAATTTGACTTATTTTTTTTATCAACATTTAAAATTTGGGCCACATGTTCTAAAATCCCAAAGCTGGGATCAGAAAACAGATAGCGGATTTGTAAACCTTGATTTGTTCCCTATTTAGACGCAAAATATTTTACAAGCCACGAAGGAAATGTGGACCCTATGTGCAATATTGTAAAAAATACAATTTTCGTTCAAATTTATAGGAATTAAGGGATTCCCTTTGATCTTATGATAAGTTTTTTCAGAACATTCGAAATCTTCCGTGCTTGTAAACCACTTTTTTACCATTGAAATTTATGGTGCAGAGTTCCCATAGTATTTATTAAGCTTAGACTTTTTTTGAGTTATTGTTTTTTCAACAAAATATAATGCTTCATGAGCTGAAGATATTAATTTTTCCCAATTTCTCCTCAAGTCACGAGGTACTCTGCTATCAAATTTTGACAGGATTCAACTGACAAATGCGTGTTCACAGTGTTGATTTTTAAGTTAAGAGCCAGGAAAAAGCCGCGGACTTATTGACCCACCCTTATATAAAATTTGGGTACATATTCAAGGTAGTCATGAGTACTCGATTAACCGGGAAAATTGATTATCCAGAATGCTCCCGGTCCCGACCATTACGGATAATCGAGGTCTCGCTGTACATATATTCTGGATCCTTATAGACAGCGGAGTCGATTAAGCCATGTCCGTCTGACTGTCTGTCTGTCTGTCTTTCTGTCCGTCTGTCTGTTGAAATCAATTTTCTGAAGACCCCAGATATCTTCGGGATCAAAATCTTCAATAATTCTGTCAGACATGCTTTCCAGAAGATTGCTATTTAAAATCAGCAAAATCGGTAAACAAATGGCTGAGATATGAGGAAAAAACCATGACAACCTTGATTTTTTACCTATATCTGGATTACTAAGTCAGTAATATAGACAATATGGATATCTAATGATAGATATTTCAAAGACCTTAGCAATGACGTATATAAAACCATAGTAAGTTGGACCTACAATGGGTCAAAATCGAAAAAATATTTTTTAATCCGATTTTTTTTTCAGCAAAAGTTTTTTTCACTAAAAAAAAAATTGAAAAAACAAAAAAAAATTTTAAATTTAAAAAATTTAAAAAAAACAATTGGAAAATTTTTTTGCCAAAAAATTAAAAAACTGCAAAAATAAATAAATTTTGTTTAACTAAAAATATTAAAAATTATTATTTTGAAGTATAATTTGGTGAAGGGTATATAAGATAGCTCTCTTACTTGTTGATATTAAAACTTTTCGGTTTTGGAGGTGAAATTTCCTTATTTTACCCTCTGGATCCGCTTCTGAACTTATTTATGTAAAATTTTCGTATGCCCAAGCCTATGTTATTTCATTATTAAGCCCTCAAATTTATTGCATTGAACTGCTTAATAATTTAGTACTTCAAAATGATAAGGTTTGGTACTTTTCCAACAACTTTCTTATTTAATACTTTTTCAATATGAAAAGCTTAGATTTCATTTAAAACTTAAAACTATAGTTTACTTGTGTAGTCATTCTGGCATGAAGAGTCGTGTAATCCCTCTTAAGATTACGCATAAATTATTAAATTTCTCTATTTGAAATTGATTATTTTGTACCATAGACTTAACGGGTATCATGGAATGGTACTAGTCGTACATAATGGGTAGTTTACATTACATTCTTATCTCATTTAAATTCGAATACGACGACGGCAAAGCAAATAAATCATATTTGTCTTAAATACATTGATACTCCTATATAGAGATATGTATTTCAAAATAAGTAAATGGTAAATAAAAAACAATATTATAAGTACGTATACATAGTAAAGTATGTATTTAGTTTTTATATGGACAAACAAAATTCTATTATCTATCAAATGATTACTTTTGCCATTTATTAAACTGATTACCAAAAAAAAAAACGAAACTGAAAATTTCGTAACACTTTTTCTTTTTCATATTGATAAAGCATATTCATAAATACATAATTTGTTTAACAAAATAAAAAAGGGGGATTATAAAAAACCAAAAAAAAAAAATACACTTATACAAAATTTTATATCTTGAAATTTAACATATTGTTGGCTAAAACAAAAAGAAACTCTAGCAGAAATAACCTAGTTTCCTAAATGCTTTTTTATCAAATTGTGTTGTAAATTGTTTAAGATAAGATTAAACATGATTTGGAGAAAATAAAAACCAAAAGTAACGAATAGTTTTGAATTTTACCTTCACTAACATTTCCAACAATAGTTTTACAGAAAACTCTATGTTTTCTTTTCATTTTTTTTTATTGTTTTCTATGTAAAAACAGAAACAGAAAAAATATAAATGAAAACAAATCAACTGACACTTGTTTTGCTGATAAGACCTCTTTAGAATTGTCTTCTTTTTCTTCATTTCTTATTCTTGTATTTATTTGTTTAGAGTTTATAGTCTACGCACTGCTATCAAATGTCATACAGCCAGTCAGTTAGTCATTCAATCATTCATTCAAACAAACATTCAATCAATCATTAATATCAAGTAGTAATATTTTGAATTATTCCCATTAACTGGTTTTGACATTTGCAGATAGTTTCAATTCATTGATTTTGTAATAATTGCTTTTTTTCAATTTCTTAGTTTCTAATCATGTTTGGGTTTGTTTAGATCTTTTTTTTTCTTACCTTGCTCCCACGATCATTTGATTTCTAGCCACATCGAATAATAATTCTGAATATGCTGTTATGTCAGAGTCCACAAAACGTTTGGCTGTTGTCATAAGATCTGTAAAAAGGAATAATACAAAAAAGAAAATGATTAAATATGTGTATAAAATTATAATAAAGGAGATTAAGAAGGATAGTTGATTTCAATTAAATGTGATCGTTAGAGTTTTTTTAAACTTTTTATTTATTTATTAAGCTGCCTATATAATTAGGCCTAACAATGAGTGTTTAAATCTTATAACTAAAATTAAAACTACGAGAGCATTACTTTATGCATGGACCTCATCTTAGCGGGGTGGTAGATCTCCTTGATCTGGTTTGGCTCTGCGCACTGTATAAGCTTTTTACAAAAAACTAATGGTAACATTTTAGTTTTGGCATGACTTTCTAAACAAACCAACCGTTATTCTGGCACAATTTTCTAAAAAATCCAACATGATCAGGTGTAAGATAGCAAAAAAACTGAAGATTCCAAAAAGTACTGTGAATGATGTTATAAAACGTTACAGAGGAATCTTAAGCACGGATCGTAGCAGACGAGACCAAGACATTACAACGAAAATAGTGCGTTGTATTAAACAAAATCCTGGATGCTGGCTTACGGTCATATCGTAACATGAAATATCCAAATCGTACAGAAAAGCAATATATTACTGCTTAAAACGGTCTCATTTACTTTACGAACAACTTTTGACAAAATTTAATAACTGGCCTTTCATGGATGATGAATCGTATGTGAAAATGGACCTTCAACAGTTACAAGGACGTAAATTTTATGTTGCAGAGAGCCGCTGGAATGTCAATAAAAAATATAAATATACAAAAGAGGCCCGATTTGGCCTAATGGTTACCATCAAATTAAAAACTATAATTTTTATTAAAAATAAAGATATTTAACTAGTTTTGTTTTCATATTTGTTTGTCACTATAGTAACTCCAAGTTATAATAAGAAGTAATCTATTGTAGAGTCATTTGTCACTAAAGTCCCGTTTACATTGTCCCACAATTAATATGATATGTCAACATTTTGTGTAAATGAGTAAAAATTTGTAATGAAATCATTTGACATTGAAAGAAAATACGGATGAAAATTTGAAAGTCGTAGGGCTCTCTTTATTTGGTGAAATTTTTTTAAAAAAATAAGAATGTCAGAGTTGCATTTATATGTAAATGCGAAACAGCTTATTTTACCTCATACGGATAAAAAGACTTTCAGCACATTTTTTGGCATACGTATGGATTTGCATTTTATTTTCTCTTCGTAAAGTCGTACGTAAAGTCTTATCGTCTAAAAACACCTTAAGTGAATTTTTGTAATTTGGATTTTAGGATTTGAAATCTGTGTAGGGTCAATTAACTACCGCCTAGGACAGAAACATACTAAAATATCTAGTCACATTATTTTCTAACGAAATGATAGGTGAAATCACTATTTCGGGACAGTCTCCCCGAACTGAAAGGAAAATTCAGTTATTACTTACATTCCAATAGCAGTGTGAGTAAAAGAGCGATAAACTCTTTTTATACCACTGTACCGAGTTAGGGTGAAGCAGCGGCAAAACATATTTTCAGGTTTTTGTCGTGCCCACTATATTCTGATTGTTTGAAAGAACAGTGCTTTGTTGCATAAATTTACAAACAAAATTGTTCATTAATGAACACGAATCACAGCCCAGCAGTGCTAGTGGCTGTCCTGAGAGCTTTAATTTTTTAAGATCATTTAATTTTTTATCACTACTGTCTTAAACACAATGGTTTGATTGTTTCAACGAATAGTTCAATTCGTTGCTGCATGAATTTTCCAACAAAATTGTTCATTGTTGAATACACATAGATTGTTATAGTTCTGAATTTATCGAGACAAAAGCAGTGTCTGTAAAAATAAAATTAGCGCAATCCTTGTAAAACACTGTTGTAACTGGAGTTTCGTGTTCGCTTTTAATCGAAACCGACAATTATGCTTCGGTTTTTACTTTTAATCTATTTTCAGTAGAAAAATTATAAATTTAGAAATGAGAAACAAATCTTTTCATCCAATGATTCATCCAAGTATTTCCTGACAATTAAAAATCAAGTGACTATTTATTTAATTAAAAAAAAGAATGCAAAATGTTTTAAACAAAGGCTTAAGGTAGGGTCACACATGACAAATATTTGACGAAAAAGACGTAACCACTAAATAAAATACATTTGAATTCTTTTATTTATTTCAAAAACTTATTTTATTTGGGATGATTTAAAACAAAAAATTGAGTTTTATTTTATTTGATGCTGAACGTCAAACAAATTTGTGCTAAAAAAAAGTGGTTACGCTTTTTTGAGCAAATATTTGCCGTGTGTGACCCTGCCTTTAGTTATTTTCAAATATTCAATAAAAGTATGGAGTACTGGCTGACCCGGTGCGCTTCGTCACCCCAATTAGAAGTAAGAAATAGTACTATTAAGTCTGCCTTTGTGAATTAATAATAATTCAGGATAACATGGCTCTAGTTTCAAGTTTATTGATTCATTGTAATGTGGATTCTAGCTCATTCGAAACGTATTATTAGAATTAAAAAAGTAACATAAAGACCCATATTTTGTATTCCCACTCAGCTTAATTTCATATTTCTGGGCCCATTATTATTGAAAATGCAAAAGAAATGTACCACTAAAGTCAGCTTTTGCGAATTCTAACTCAATAAGGATCATGTGTGTGTAATTTTTAGGTTTATTATTATAAAATATTCCAAAAGTACTATTACAATAAAGAAATAGTACTATTGCCAACTATTATGTACATAAGTAAACAAATTTAATATAATAAAACGTACAATTAGAAAATAAAGTACCAATTTTCCGACCGAAATCGATCGGTTTTCAATTTTTTAAAACCGAAACCGCGGTTTTGAAATTCTACGGTTTTTTGGAAACTCTAGTTGTAACACTGACACTGATAAATTTGTGAAAAGGTAGTCCACTTTTACTGATATTTTTAATTGTAGGCTTAGCAAATAATATTCGACGAACTGTTTGACATATCGGATATTGGAGAAAAACGTCTCATTAGATGTAACAGTCTTTGTAGATCATTTATCTTCAATGAACTTATAAGGCTTTCTACTTGGCTTACTTTTTAATAAAAAGAATTAAAAAGTTAAATACTTCTTTATAGTTGTCTTTATTCCAAAATGTCTTGATTGTTTTTCAAAATTCTCTTCATGAAGATCAATTGTCTTTTGGAAGCATTTTCCAGTCCAAAACAGTTGAAAACAAACCATGAAATTTAAAAGCTTTATCTACTTCTTCAGGTGTTTGCTTCACTAAAAAATACTTAAGTTTTAAGTCAAAGTGAAATGGCAGAGAACTAGGGAAAATTTTGGAAATTTCTTTATAGGTTTTGTTCTTAAAGTTACAATATTCAGTTTCGCAGATTATGACCAAATATGTTGGAAATATAATAATATCATTATATCAACAGATTGTTTGACAGTATACTTGAATACATTCCGATATGAATGTTGAGGAGTATGACAATACAGGTCAAATTCCACTATTATAATGAAAACCCCTAAATTTTTTGGATCAATATTGGACAACCCGCAATCTTGTATATATCTATGAAGACTACTTATTCGAAAGATTTTACTGGTTTTGGATTTAATTTAGAATTACATATATCCCGGGAATTAGAAAAAGTACGGGAAATTAGGATATCATTTTGATGTTTTTTGGGTAAAAACAAGTTTCGTTTTAGACGATCTATAATCCACAAAGTGGTGCAGTGAGAACTACCTCATTGAAAAAATTCTCTCTGGTGAAATATGAAGAAAATGTCAGAACAGGTCTAGGAGTTTATATTTAAAATTGTCAAAATTTTCAAAGTCTGCTAGTTATCATAGCACTTGCCTAAAGATCGTATGCGTTATAAGCCTCCATGGGTTCATACGCAACGAAAAGGCTAATATTGGTTACACTATGGCTAAAGTTAGCCTAAACCAAGCTTAATCTTTTAGGAGTTCAAAAATAGCTCATGGAACAGGGACATATTCAACATGTCAG
Organism: Calliphora vicina; assembly: GCF_958450345.1. NCBI lineage: Eukaryota > Metazoa > Arthropoda > Insecta > Diptera > Calliphoridae > Calliphora > Calliphora vicina. Next base: position 97,025,318 of record NC_088782.1, read on the forward strand.
ACACTGGAGAGAATCTACCATTGGAGAGATGATGAAAACGCTAAGTGGAGAACCCAATAAGGATATAACTAATTTAAGTAGACCAGTATTATTATGACTACTAGGAGTCCTCACTGGTCGCATTGAATTGAAGTAACACCTTGCTGGCATGCGTTTTTCAAACAGTGAAGTCTGTAGAACATGTGGGAAGGAGAACTAAACTTTAGAACATAGAGTTAGGCTTTTGTGAGAAAGATTATTTAGGGGATCCAACTGGAAAGTCAGAGGAATTGGATTTATTCCCAGATTGAAAATGTTGTTGGGTCTCTGGAATAAAAATCCCTCTATAGAGTACAGTGGGACTTATATTCGGCAAACGTGTATACACAAATTCAATTGTATGGAATGTTGTAATTTTCTCAATATAATCTAAAGACTTGGATAGATTGAAAATTTGTAATTTCTCTATCCCGTTGATCTCATTTGGAAACAACCGGTGAACCACAAACGTTTGCACAGTGTTTTAATATTCCTTAAACCCAAGCTCATAGAATAATTAAAATATATTACTTTTAAAACACTTCCAACCAAACCAAAATGTCTAAAATATTATTTAAACAAGGGTTTCAATTATAAATAAAGGCTTGTCTGGCATTAAATTTTTGTTTAAATAAAATTTTAAAAATTAAAACAACAACAATTTGCTAAATCCACAAAAAAAAATTCCATAATTTATGTAAAACGATCACAAACCAAACTTAAGCAGAGACATATACCAACAAAAAAAACCCAGGAAATTTAAGAAACCCCTTAAATCAACATTCAACGAAAATGCTAAAATCAGCATTTAAATATTTAACAAAAATATTCTCAGTTTATAAACAAGTGCAAAACAAATATTAAATTCACATTAAATAAATAAACTACATTTATAATTTGAAAACAGATGATAAAAAAAATAAAATTACATCATAAAATATAATATAAAACGAAAAGATATGAGAGATTAACAAAAAAAAAAAACAGGGGATTTTTAAATAAAATTATAAAATAATAAAATCTTTGAAGCAGAAATAACGATGTAACATTTAGTATATGTGTGCTAACATGAAAAACAAATAAAATATAATATAATTTTGAGATTTTTTTTACTATTAAAAGAAAACAAAATTAAGTAATTTGAGTAAGCAAATGTTATGGTAGATAAATCTTTAGGTAATTTGAATATGGCCCATTTTAGTAGAAGACCTACCGCAGACAATATTAGTTTTTATCGCCAAGAATATGGAGAATTAACTTTTAGGTTTTACATGTTTAAATTCGATTAAAAACAATTGTCAGATTCGCTCTTAGTTTCTTAAACATACTGTAAATAAGACTTTTACAGAAATCAGGTTTACAGAAAACTGATTTTAAATGGTATTGGAAATTTATGTAAAAGTAAAAGCTAGAACCATTTCATCTAATCATGATCGAATGATTTATCGTATTGAAACATAATTTCAATATCGAAATTATAATAAAATCTACTAAATTTATTGCTCGATATCGATAATCTGAAATAAGAAAATTACGATAAATTTTACTCTATATCGAATGCGGTAATTCGGCTACTTGTCCTAGGTTTGGCTAGGTTTTGAGTATCTGCTGTAGGGTATTACAAACAAATTTTCCGCATTGCATGTTTTATTGTATTGTATTCCTATCAACATTATATTTTTTGTGTAATCAAAAGACAACTGTAATTCAATTCAATTTAGTTGATTTAAGTTTTAGTATTTGTCATTATCGTACTCAATGCTTTAACTACAGAGTAAATTATTTATTTTACACTTAAAAAATGCGAACATAAACACGAGGCGTCCATACGCGTACGCATGTAATAATAAATTTCAAAAACTATATAAAAAAAGAAATAAAAAATACAAGATTGTGCTTAAATAAATAAAGTGCGATTGCGAGTATTAATCTCATTTGTACGGGTCTTCAGATCTTCAATACAGACTTTCGAAATATGTAATGAAAACAATCTTCCGCATACATTTTTATGCGAGATTTGTATATAAAGTTCAAGTACGAACAAAATTTAGACTATCACACTCTCGCACACATACTTGCCAGCCAAATGTATTTAAATTTACATCCCAGTAGATTTACAAATTGTCAATGTATCCCTTATAGACAGTAATTGTAACTAATGTATGATGAATTGGTTGACTCCAATTTATATATTTTTGATCATTTGATACGTATGTGCTCTTTGTAGTGCAGAGCGAAGAAAATTGGTTACTTTATACATCCCAGGTAATCTAGAGTGAAGTCAATTGTCACTTTAGTGTCTCTAAGTAATCTAGAGTGTAGTCAATTTAAAAGTTTATTTTGTACTGCAGTTTAGAAAGTAGTTATTTAACTCTCCAGAAGTTATCTATTGGAGAGAAGTCGGAGGAAGGTCTGTTTAGACCATCATACTCTCGCACGCATACTTGCCAGCCAAATGTATTTAAATTTACATCCCAGCTGTTTTACAAAAGTCAATGTATCCCTTATAGACAGTAAGTGTCAGTAACGTCTGATCACTTGGCTGACCCCAATTTATACATTTTGGACCATTTGAAACTTTGTAGTGCAGAGCGAAGAAAATTGTTTACTTTATACATCCCAGGTAATCTAGAGTGAAGTCAATTGTCACTTTAGTGTCTCTAAGTAATCTAGAGTGTAGTCAATTTAAAAGTTTATTTTGTACTGCAGTTTAGAAAGTAGTTATTTTACCCACCAGAACTTATCTATTGGAGAGAAGTCGGAGGAAGGTCTGTTTAGACTATCTCACTCTCGCACACATACTTGCCAGCCAAAAGTATTTAAATTTACATTCCAGCTGTTTTACAAAAGTCAATGTATCCCTTAAAGACAGTAATTGTCACTGATGTCGGATCGCTTGGCTGACTCCAATTTATATATGTATTTTGGTGTGCAGAGATAAGTCAGCGTGAGGACAATTGTCTCTTAAGTGTCTCTAAGTAATCTATAGTGTGGGCACTTTAAACGTTTATTTTGTACTGCATTTTTTTGTGAGTACTATGTGGTTTTATACAAATTGTGTTGATATAATTCTCATACTGTTTATTTTATTTTTGCTTCAGTATACTTGCATCCCTTGTAATCTATCATGAAGTCAATTGCCACTTTAGTGCCTCTAAGTAATCTACAGTGTAGTCACTTTAAAAGTTTATTTTGTACTGTACTTTAGAATGTAGTTATTTTATCTAACAGAAGTTGTATATTTTATAGTAGTCGGACGAAGGTTTATTTACAAGCAGTCGGTTATTGGACTGTCTTTAGCAGGCGTACATGTTAAATAACTAGTTATGTAGATAATGCAGTAACCAGTTCGGTAGCTAGTAAGGTAACTGACTCCATAAAACCAGTTTGTGAATACATTGGCTACTTTGGATCATCTATCAGGCAGTTTTTTTGTAATCTATGCAGGGTCTATTGACCCCAGCATGTACTTGCCATGTATGTCGCCCAGAACTGCTGGGATGTTATTGTGTAAAGTATGCAAGTGTGAACATTGTAGTAATCACAATTATCAAAATTACTTAAATACGTGAATTATTGAGTGTATGATTTGAAATTAAAATAAATTTGTTAACTTACCTTGATATGATATGTAACGGGAATCATTTTCAATTAATTCATAATTAGCCTCTAAATTAATCATTTGCTGATGATGTTGCTGCTGCTGGTGATGATGCTGCTGCTGTTGATGAAATCCCTCAGTGGGATTGTGAAAACTCAACAAAGTGATTAGAAATATTAAGATTTGTAATAACATCATGTTGTTATTGTAATTAGTTTTATCTAGCAGGTGTAGTAGTAGTATTATCATTATTATACTGTAAATAAAGAATAAATAAAAAACAAGAAATTATTACTAATTGCTAACAAATGCTATTAAATTTATCTATTTAAGTACATATTATGAAAAGAATAATATAATTAAATGTTTGTATAATTACATATATACATAAGCACATATGTAAAGATATGTAGATATTGTAAATTAATTGTTGTTTTTTTATTATAAATTCATCAGAAATGATTATAAACAAAAAAAACTAGAATTAGCAGCAACAACTTGTTGCCAACAAATAATAAAGTTGTATCTGTCTGTGATGATTTGTATGAATCCCACACATTCATACCAAATCCAGCAAAAACTTGGTAATGACTTGAAATTACTGAACAACTTACTTTTCAATGACAACTTCATACCATCTGGATTACTTAGATGGAGTTAGGTAATGGCTGATATATAAGTACTTGTCAATAATTGGTTATAGCTTCCATACATTGGCTGCTTTCGAAAATGAATTTAATGAACATTAAGATGGGATAACTTTAGATTAAAACAAGTAAGAAAGTAGGGTCGGTCAAGCCCGAATATATAATACCCTACACTAAGTAAAAGAGCAAAAACATTTTTCTTTTAAAATTTCAATAATTTATATTTTTGAGTGATTTTCGGAAGTGGGGTTATATGGGAGCTATGACCAATTATGGACCGATCACTATGAAATTAGGTCGTGTGATTTATGTCTATATGTAAGTTTACTATGTTGAATTTTGTGAGTTTTAAGCGATTTATGCACGTTAAAGTGATTTTCGGAAGCGGGTCTATATGGGAGCTATGACTAATTATGGACCGATCGTAACAAAATTTGGTAACATGAATTTTGTATATATAAAACTTATTTGGAGTGCAATTTATGGAGATACATTTATAAAATAAACATTTATGACCGATAAAGTCCAATTTCGGAAGGACATTTGTATGGGGGCTAGGTGAAATAATAGACCGATTTTAGCCAGTTTCAATAGGCTTGGTCCTTGGGTCGAAAAAATAATATGTGCCAAATTTTATCGAAATATCTTCAAAATTGCGACCTGTACTCTGCGCACAAGGTTTACATGGACAGCCAGCCAGCGGACATCGTTTAATCGACTCAGAAAGTGATTCTAAGTCGATCGGTATACTTTAATACCCTCCCCACTATGGTGGTGTAGGGTATATATACCGCGAATTAGAACAAAGCTTTACAGTATGTACTATAAGGTTTTTACATCCCTGCACCCTGGGTTGAAATTCCGTTTGTAAATTAAATTTTCATTGGCGATCCCATAAAGTATATTTAGACTTTAAAATTAGAAATATTTTCTACTATATCTAAGGCACAGATAGCATGTAAGTATATTAATTAAAGTTATTTATAAGACCACTTTGAAGTTTGGATCGAGAACGGTTTAATTTTGGAAAATATATTTATTCGATTTTAAAAACATCTTGAAAAAATAAGTTGCTGGTTTTGAGAAAAAGTTTATATTTGAAACAGCAGTAGATTTTCCAATTCGGTGCCTCAATTCAGAAATGAAGTAATCATTAAATGATCCAAAAAAATTGCCCCAAAATTCTACACCCCAGAAATGCCTAAATTGTAAGATAGAATGTTTTGAGATTGTCAGATCAACACTACGTACTAGTAAAATCACTGATCGATTAAGAATTATATATCATTTTACCATGGCTTTGATTTTCATGCAAATGCATGTTAATAGTCAGCAATCAATTTTGACCAATTACTTTTAAGAATAATATGATTTGCAATAAAACAAAATCTATTTGATGTTGAATATTTTTGCATATTTTGTTATAATTGCATACTTTTGCATATTTAGCATTTATGCGCATATAATTTGCATATTTTAAAGTTATTATTACATCGTTTTGCATATTTTATAATTTTTAATTTTATTGTAATAAAAACTGTTTGCCTATATTTCTGAATAATGAAAAAAATCAGGCTTTTTGAAATTCTTTTTTATAGTTTTACATTTTATAGTGCTTTTATTTTTATGCATATGTTTGCATATTATTCGATTTGTAGTGCATGTTTTAAGTGCATGCCGTTTTTTAGTGATGGTAATCTCAGTCCTGGATATTGCAATATATATGTATACCAGACAGTCTTAGAGAATATGAAAGATTGTCTTCTCTCTCGCATTTTTATCGATCACTGAAAGGCCCAATAACACTGCCACGAGCCACATAATGTCTATCCAATTACGATTCAGTATTTAGTATTATCTAGCGACCTTAGCTTAGTTCATTTAAGAAAAGGTCATTAGATTCCAATTTTTATTGTCCCGAACGGAAAGGTAGAATATAATAGAATGTATTTTAGAATACAGATGAAAGGCGCAGCTAAATGTGTGAACTGTATTCTTTTAATTTTAAAAGAAGCATTACTTTTGTTCAAGAATGGAGAATATATAACATAGAATATTTTAAATATATAACATAGAGCAGTTCGACGACTAATAAACAAATTTAGCTCATTATTTTAACATTGCGATGGATGTAATATATAATTATACTATAATAACTTATTGATCGTAAGAACTAACAGATCTACTATCAATAAATATGAATATATCGTTTCTAAAAATCGAAAAATGTATTGGTTGAATTTTCTTAGCTAAATGAGAATTATATAAAGTTTGTGTATGACACGTTAAAATATTCTTGTGTTTATGCAAATGTCTAATAAATAAGTCATTATTAGACTACTTCTAAGTAATGCAGCCGGTATGTAGTAATCATTATCAAGTATTTAATGGGCTAATAACATAGAAAAGGGATAAATTCAATAACACTGTATTGTATACAAAAAAAGCTCAACCATTTTACTATAATCAAATGAATATATTTTATGAACTTTTGACATTCTACAAATCATTCGTCCAGACCACTTGACAACTTTTTAGGAAAGTATTTGGGATATTAGCTACCCGTTCCAATTTTATCTAAATAAAAAAATTTTTGGGAAAAAAATATTGACATTTGTTCAGTTTTTTACTGTCTGGTCACAAACTTGTGTAGTAGTTTTCTTATATAGCCAGCATGCAATTAAAAAAAAAACAATTCTTTTTGTTCTTTTTGTCAATTCTCAATTTTTAGAAACACGAATACCGGATTCGTTTGTGAAAAAATCTCTTATATAGATGAACCTTCACAATTAATATTATTACAATTTCTACAATGCGTTCGAAAAATGGAATACATAAGAAAAAGTTTAGCACGAAGTGTCTGACGGTTCTGACAAATGTAAAACATAAACAAGTAAGAAAGTATGGTCGGTCAAGCCCGGCCATATAAGTAAAAGAGCAAAAACATTTTTCTTTTAAAATTACAATAATTTATATTTTTGAGTGATTTTCGGAAGTGGGGTTATATGGGAGCTATGACCAATTATGGACCGATCACCATGAAATTAGGTCGTGTGCTTTATGTCTATATGAAAGTACCAACAGTTTTAAGCGATTTATTCACGTTAAAGTGATGACTAATTATGGACCGATCGTAACAAAATTTGGTGACATAAATTTTGTATATATAAAACTTATTTGGAGCGAAATTTGTGGAGATACATATATAAATTAAACATTTATGACCGATAAAGTCCAATTTCGAGAGGACATTTGTATGGGGGCTAGGTGAAATAATTGCTGGATCAGCCAGAAAAAATTATATGTACCAAATTTTATCGAAATATCTTCAAAATTGCGACCTGTACTCTGCGCACAAGGTTTACATGGACAGCCAGCCAGACGGACGGACGGACATCGTTTAATCGACTCAGAAAGTGATTCTAAGTCGGTCGGTATACTTTAAGGTGGGTGTTAGACCAATATTTTTAGTTCTATTGGATAGTAATTCAGACACAATTTTACAAGATCAGTCGAGAACTCTCAGAGTTAGAGGGGGTCAAAATTTGACATTTTGGCCAAGTAGGTGTTTTTTCTTATCCATGTAACTTATTACCTATTGTTCTTAGCAAAATGTGTCCCAAATAGTTTAGTTTGAACAGTTCTTCAATCTTTCGAAAAAAAATATTTTAAAAAAAAATAAAACATTTTTAATATTTTTTTCCGAAATCAAAAACTTTTTTGAATTTTTTTTTCAAAATGAGCTCTTTTTTTCTTAAAATAAAGCTTAGATATTTTCCTTGGAGACCCATTTGGTCGCTTAGTAGGATGCGAGTTCGTTATGTATCAAAATAAATGTTTTGTAACTCAAAACATACAAATTTTTTGTTGAATTTTTTTTTTCAAAATGGACCCTTTTTAAATTTTTTTTTTTTGGTCAAACAAAAGCTTAGATATTTTCCTTGAAGACACTTTTGGTCGCTTAGTGGGATATCTGTAACTCAAAACATACAAATTTTTTGTTGAATTTTTTTTTTCAAAATGGACCCTTTTTTAATTTTTTTTTTGGTCAAACAAAAGCTTAGATATTTTCCTTGAAGACCCTTTTGGTCGCTTAGTGGGATATCTATCAAAATAAATATTTTGTAACTCGAGACAATTTTAGACTTATTTTTGCAAAACCTAACTTTTTTTCAAAATGGGCCAATTTTCATATAGAGGATTTTGTCGATTTTTCAAAAATATTAATAACTTTTGACAATTAAAAAATTCATGGAATACTTTTTTGATAAATATGACAAAAGATGCATTTTATTGAGTTTTTGCCGAGATACAAATTTTTCAAATTGAAATTAAATTTTTATTTATGAATATTTTTTAATGAAATTTTACAGATATACATATACTTTTTTCTACTGAAAATAAAAATATAAAAACAAATAGTTTTGAAAAAGTTTTGAAAAATACCAAAAATTAAATTTTTTAGTTTTTTGGCCATAATATCCATATAAGGATCAGTGTTATCTGAAGCCTTTATAAAATATCATTCAAACCGGACTAACCGTTTAGAAGTTACAGATTTATTTCACTCTTTTTTTTCTAAACCACTGTGTGTCGCTTACGATAAAATTCCTTTACTGTAAAATGTAAACATTGACTTACGATAAAATATCAGTCGGTTCATAAAATTTTAATTTCTGAATTAATAAAAAATATTGAAAAAATTTCGCTTACGATAATTTGGCGCTAAGGGGTCGATATTATGTATGGAGAATATGCTTTAAAAATATGATTTCAAAAAATTAAAAAAATGTTGCAACAAATATATGACAAAAGTGAAGTGATTTGTAACTCCCTTAATTTGTTTTTGCACATTTCTATATAGAAAGTAATTTTCCTGTGACTATGAATTGAATATTGCATATTTTTGGTTACCACGAGTTTTAATTTTCTAGCTAAAAGAAATTCATAAATGTTTAAATTTGTCATCTGTTTATGTACATTTAATTAAAATTTTATTTGTAGATTCCTTAATTGAAATCATTCTATAATCCAATCAGAACTGATAACTCTGCTGCTAATAATCAATAATTTTGTATGTTCGATTTTACAATTAATAATAATAACACTTCCAATATTAAGATATTTTATCTGAGTTTACGATAAAAATTTATTAAGAGTTGGATTGATAGTTTTCTGAAATTACTTTTTAAAGCCCGCTTATTTACATACACTCAATATTGTAGGCAAAACTGCCACACTTCTCAACCATTGTCTTAATTAAGATCACACATTTTTTTTTAATTCATGAGAATCTATTCAGTTTTATTTACATACTTTTTTTATTAACTTTTTTATAGTGTGGAATATTTCATTAACATCATAAAACTTTGTTTCAAATTTATTTGTCTTTTAAACATAAAAACAAAAGCAAAATACTAGATCCGGAACAATTGGATTTGATATATCTGAGAAATACGACAGACAGTATCTATTGTTGGCAACTTTTTTGTGTCTGTTTTAGCAGTTTGTTTACCTTCAAAAATTAATATAATCCGCTTAAAATTGTTTGAAGATCATAAAGTAAATCCAAGATTTGAGGAAATTGTAAAGATTTTTCAATGAACATTTTCACAGTAAAACACATAAATTCTTGTTGTTCAGCACATTTTTGCACAAAAAATAAAACAATTAATTTTTCTCTTTTATTATAATTTTATAACTTATTTTTTTATATTTATTTTTTTTTTTTTGTTTCAATTATTTCTTTAAAATCAATGTAATATTTTTTCTTATAAGACTTGTTTGATTGATTTGAAACTCTTTTTTTTGTTTTTTTTTTATCCACATAAAGTTACGAATACCGTTTATGGTTTTTTACATAAATATTTTCTTTTTTTAATTTTATTTTAGAAAAAAAAACGCATGCGTTCAGTTTTTCCAGCACGAAACCTTCAACAACGAAGCATAAACACGAACTGAATTCAAAATCTATTGGATTTCAACTCAAAACCCTACAGAGAGTCAGTACGAAACACAAAAAGAAAACAGAAACTGAAAAACAACAACATAAACAACACAACATGATTGAGAAGATCGTGGACAAAATAAATTTGAAAAAAAAGAGTATTAAGTAGTTTGTTGTATTCAGAGAGTTGACTCTATAAACAACTACAATAAATACGTATTCGCCAGATACAAACAAACAACATGTATTCGTTAGAACGAGTTGTGAGTTGAGGAGTAGTAACAAATAAAACTAAAAACAAAATACGAAAATGTAAAAAAAAGTAAGAAATGACAAGAAAAAAAAATTAAACTAAACGAGCATTGTGTTTGTACGAGTGTAAAAAAAAATAATAATGATAATAAGAAATCAACTACTGTACGAATTTGTGAGTACGTAGCGTATGTTTGTTTGTATCTAGTACTTTAGTGACGTAGTAAATGATACGATACGTAACAAACGAGTAGTTAAATACTACACGTACTCACAGATACTCATACATACACATACATACAGATACTTAGATAGTCCGATCTTCATACGTATTTGGTAAGGTCGTTCCAACTTTATATTTATTTACTCGTATTCGAGTGTACTACTTGACGATGATGATGATAATAATGGTGATTATGATGTTTGATGACGATGATAATGGTTAAGTATAGCAGTACTTTTTTTTTACTATGTTAGTAGAGTTACCAGATGTGGTTATTTAATAGGTGATTTAACTATTTTCTCTCTATTCCACATTTGTCATCATTTTCCTAATTATGCAATCAAGACTTTACCAACGACAGTAAATCTAATATGAAGTATTTGTACGTTTCCTCATTTGAGAAATTCAGCTGTAGACTACTGCTGAACTTCAAATCTTCTTCATTCATGGAACCAACCATATGTAAAACCATTTGAAAGTATTAAATCAAAAACTAAATAAGACAAAGAAACAGTACGGAACTAACGATCCCAAAAATGTCATCTTTCCAAAGGCGGGCAATGTCACTAATCGTCGAAATTTTTAAGGATTGCTGTTGGGGTTGTAGGTGATATAATCGTTTACCAAATTCCTAAGTATCATAAACACTGTTTCAGTCTTTGATTTTTTACTTTCGATACTAGTTCTTTATATATATACATTAGAGTGACAGCCGATTTTTTTTTAGATTTCAAAGTTTCATTAAAATCGGCCCAAAATATATAACATTTCGCTATCTTTTCATTAGAAATTCCAAATATTGAAAAATTTGACCTTTGACCTTCACGATTTAAAGGTTAACGTTATCCGATTTTAGTAAAACTTTCAGACTATATTTAAAATTACCAGGGCTATAATATCATGAATAGATTTTACTTAAAATGTAAAACAGTACAAAAATTGGGACAAAAAAATAGTTTTTCTTGAAAATCGCAAAATTTAAATCGCAGGTACGGAAAAACTGTAAGAGGTATTGATATACATTTTTCATCTTTTTATTCCCTATTATGATCTCAATAAATCCCAATGTGATGATCGAAAAACTCAGAAATTTGTTTAATAAAATTTTTAAAAATTTTAAAATGGAGATTCGAAACAGCCGTTAAAAAAAATAATTTTTGGCCATACCTGCGAATAGGTTAACGGTATCCTACGAAGACAAAAACTCATACACAAGTAAATACGGATATATTTTAAATAAAAATTAGCTTTTATTTTAATTTTTCTCGAAATATGTTAATTTTTTTTCCTAAATTTCTTGTTCAAGTGGCCTGAGACACGTTAATGGTCTGGCGAATTTGTAATAACTTTACCATTTTTTAACCAAATTTTGTCATTTATATCTCATTACAACGATAATTACGTACATATTTCGATTCTTTTGCATTCAATTGCAAAAGTATTTTTTTAGTAGCAAAATTTAAAAAAAACTGAAAAATTTGCATTTTTCCCGAATTTTGGTGATAATACAGTATTTGGGTCATTTTGACCAAATTTTCAGCACTTAACTTTTAGGCCTAGTGTCACAATATTCCACTCTTCAAAATTTTAACAACATTTTTTCCATACAACTGATTGTCGCTCTAATATACATATGTATTAGTAAACCCGGTTCGCTCATAGTAAAACTATGAAAAAATGTATTTAACTTATTTAATATTTCTTTTGGTATTTTGGTAACCGTCGAAAGTGTAAACATATAATAATAATAATAACAAATAATTTATAGATTATGATGTCAAATAAAAACATCGAAACACATATTGCTCTGATATTCTTTTTTAGACTGTAAAGAAGAATAAAGAAAAAGTATCAATTTACTACCTTTGTTTCTCATTCAGTCAGAACCATATATGCTCTATTTCATGTTTCTAGGTACATTATTATAAAAAATTCAAAAAGTATCATTAGAAGAAAGAAAAAGTACCTTTATTTCTAATTCCACTCTGATGCACATAAGCTAACTTTAATTATTTATAGTTTAATCATTTATAATATTAAAAAAATACCATTAGCAGAAAAAGTAACAATATCCATTTTCACTCTTGTGTGATGCAGATTTGAATCGTATGAGACATATGTCGCTTATGTCAATTTTTAGAAAAATATTATTTTACGAAAAAAGTACCAAAAATAAATAAAATGTTTACTCTTAGTTATTCTAATTTGCAAAAAGTAACAAACGATTTTAAATTTATTTCTATGTTTATTATCTTAAAATACAGTTTTTACCCATTTTCTAAAGGTTCGAATATTAAAAAAGTACCTAACAGCTGTCAGCTAATTTTTTAAGTGTATAAAGATTAATTTTAAATTTAGTTTGTATCTACGTATATTAGTTTAGAAGGTATAGGTTACCGAATTTACCCCTTTTTACCCCCTAAACCTTCGTAAAAATCCCTTCTTAGTGAAAAATCCCTTCTTAGTCCTTTTGGCGTTTGGGCTGGGCGATGTTGAATCAGTCAGTCACTCAGTAATGCTGCTGTTTTATACAGTAGTTTTGACTGCCTTTCACTTAAGAGCATTTTGCATATAATTCGTAATTAGTTAATTTAAGTGCATTGTTCATACCTGCACATTTAAGATAAGTGCATAATACTTTTGGAAGCTATAACTGGTTTTCATGAAAAAAATTTCATTTAGCTGCTTAATATAAAATTAAATCAAAACAAAATAAGAAAAATACGATTTTGAATAAAAAATTGTGTTGTAAACTTCTTAATAATTTTAAAAGTAGCTAAAATACCAAATTTGTCGTTATTTTTAAAGGGAAACATCACAAAACTTCATGTAAATTATTTGCCGTTAGCTGCTTTTTTGGGCAGTAAACTTAAATGCACTTACCAGCATCAATGCACAGGTAAGTTAACTGATGTTAACTGCACTTTTAACTTACCTGCACAAAATATCGTGCAAAGTTGGTTGTACAGGTAAGTCAAAATTACTGTATATAGATTGATAACGGTACTATGTAGGGTATTCAATCGATTAACCGTTAATCGGTTAACCGATTAATTTTGGACGGTTAACTGTTCGAATAATTTAAAATTGCCGATTTTCAAATAACAAATAAACCGATTAATTTGTGTCGATTAACCGATTAACCGAAATTCCTTTTTTTTTGCACTTTAAATTTCAATAATACAATTAAAATACAAATTAAAATTAAATATTTTTGAACATCCAATAAACATGATTAGTGAGTATGTATAACAACTGACATATTTAATTTACATGTCTTTGAAAATTTGTTTGTATTTACATGTATAGACGAAATTTTTTTTTTGATATTAGTCTTTTACCATAACTATACGAAACTATTAAATTAATCAAAATCTAAAACAATCCAAAAAGGAATATTCTTTATCATGCTTTTGATTTCTCCAACATATACAATCAGCGAGAGAGTATTTTTCCAAGAAAAGTTTTATTAAATCTAAAGAAAAAAATCGTTTAAATTATATTCTTTTTATAAAATATTATTTCAGAAGATCTCACTAAAACCCTAAAAAACTGCAACAACGTCATAATCCAAAAAAAGTCGTTACGAGAAAAACGTCTTTGAATATTTTATGACATTTTACTATTTCTTAAATAAATTTTCAACAAATCATGCGATTTCAGAAATATAAATAGTAGATGTTAATATCTTTCTAATCTGTATTTAACCCAAATTTTTACTTATCAAATATACGAGAAAACATGAATTTTAATTTTGATGTTTACAACAAAAAAACAATTTCACACAAAATTAAAGATTAATGAACTTTGTATTACTCAGTTCATAAAACACGGATTTCAAGTTAGGACTTTGTTGCAGCAAATAGGCGATATGTTTACAAAAATGATCTCAAATACCTTATTTGCTGTTTTTTTATGTTTTTGTACACAAAATTCGTTGTTGTATTTCAAATTTAAAATGAAAATAGAAATTATTCGGTTAATCGAATAATTTTAAATTAACCGAATAAATCTAAACCTCGATTAATTATTTGCTCGATTAACCGATTAAACCAGAAACCCGATTAATTGAATACCCTAGTACTATGTAATTAAGTAATCTGGAGGCATTAAGTGTTTCCATTGAAAATACCAAAAAGATAATTCAATTTGTCGTCATCATTCCATTTTTCTCCCTTAAAGCTTTAACCGATAAAGTTTGTTTACAAAGGTGTTCCTCCCAAAAGAGCCCTTCGGACTGACAACCACCAGACATGAGATCCTAAAGGTTACTCAATTTCTTAACTCCTATGAGGTGAAGACAGTCAGCTCAACTGAGGGACTGTCACACTGAAGATAGGATAAAGTGGGCACTCAACAGCATTATAAATCACCAGATCCTGGTATAATACCATCGAATTTATAGGACCTTTCTCAAACAGTCTTTGCAAAGTGGTTTATTACAAATTTATTTTTTTTTTGGTCCAGCACCCTACTCATGCATTACATTGTGTTGGAACTAGGAACATATGTTATGGAAGGGAGGATAGAGGGAGCAGTGTTTGTGGACATTTGATTTGAATTTTCCTATATTTATCGTGATAGGAAAGACTTCAGGAGGAAGATTATTCCACATACGGACATTACGGCTAAATAACGAATTTTCCCTGTAATGTGTTGTACAATCCACTGTCCACTCAACAACAAATTGACAAGCCCTTGCCAAAAAACATATGTTGCGTAAAAAACTACGGGTTTCGGGAACGATGTTCCAGTGAGTCAATAAAGCTGGATAACCTACTGTCGCCCATAAGCTCCTTAGCCCCCTCCTGCACGCGGTCAAGTAACACAAAAACAGATGGAGCAACAAGATCTATTGTGCAACATGAGTTTTGCGTGCATTAAAATCCACTCTATTCGCTTGGTGAAGCGTATCATTCATGTTTAGCATCATTGACCATTCAGATTTTGACACAAAAGACAAAAGTCGCACAGGCGATTTGAAGACCAAGAATTGGAGGAATTGGTCCATGAAGACTGTGGTCAAACTCAAATTTAGCAAAATTATTGGAAGCTACTCAAGCATCAATTTCAAAACCTTTGCGAGCAGAAGGATTTATCCAAAAGCTGGGAAATTGGATGTCATACGAATTGAAGCCGGGAGACCTTGGATGACGAAGTGATGCTTGGACGCTATAAAAAAAATCATTTTTGCCCTGAATCATTACATGCGATGAAAAATGGGTCCATTACGATAACCCGAAGCGTAAGAGATCCAATGTGAAGCCCGGCCAAGCTAAGCTAATTCTCTGAATTTGGTGGGAGCATAAGGGTCCTATCAATTTTAAGCTGGTAAAATCTGATCAGACCATCACAAGGAATCTGTACCAAACGCAACTGATTCGTATGAAGCGAGCATTGGCCGAAAAACGTTCAGAATTTGCGGCCAGACATGAAACCGTAATATTCCATTATGACAACACTCGGCAACATGTTGCAATACTTGTTAAAAACTATTCATAATGAAGTGGTTGGGAAGTTTCGCCTCACTCGCCTTATAGTCCAGACATTGCCCCGTCCGACTACAATTTGTTTCGATCGATGGAGAACGCTCTTTCTGGGATACGCTTCACTTTGAAACAGAGTATCCAAAATTGGCTTCATTCGTTCTTGGCCTCAAAAGATGTGCAGTTCTTTTGAGTCTGAATCCATATGTTGCCAGAAAGATGGGAAAAGATCATAGCTATCAATGGCCCATTTTTCGATAGGCAAAAGAGGGTGTAAACAAACCCGGGGAGAGTCCATTTGAAGTATATACCTATTTGTCGCGGTATCGCTTTCATGAAGTAATCGTTCGATTCAAGAAAGAAGCATAAACGAGATGATCCACAGAGACTTATTGTAGAACGACAAGATCGAAATTGTCTAATTATAAAAATATAAAATTTGTTCTCCATTTTTTATTCCATCTGGTAACCCCTAAAAATTGTTGTTTGACCGGCCGGCTGATGATGATGATGAGTTTGAGTTTTGCCGTTTGTTTTGCCTGAATTTGAAGAGAACTTTTTATATTTTATTACAGAGGCACACATTCATACATATGCACACAAAACACATGATAGATGACAAACAAATAAATAACGAAGCAAAACAAAACATTTAAACGAACTGACAGACAGACAAACAATTCAACCATGCCAAACATTACAGTGCCACACTCGTAAATATTCGAATTAAAACATTCACAGATACTCGTACTTACTATAGATGCAAGATGTTTGAATGTATGCATGCATTTGTTTTGGGTTTTTGGTTTGATGGACTGATTATAGATTCACGTAAACGCACATAAACATACAGACTTGCATGCTCATATTTAGTGCTGTTAAAATAACCAAACCTTAAAAAAACCCCATCTTCTCGACGCGTCGTTCGTATCGTATCTGGAACTACAATTTTATTTCAACCAACATTCGATCATTATCCATCCATCTACTGGGAAAGATAAACACAAGAAACATACCAACACACACATGTCTTAGGCTCTGTGCGAGTGTTGGAGGAACATGGAATAGAGGCAAATGAATGATACTGGCAGGCAGTCAGTCGAGCAGGCAAAAAATCCAAATCAAAAAAAAATGTCATACTTGTTGTCCATATAAAAACAAACTCATTCGTATTCGTAGCAAGATCATACCAAAATAGATTTGTGATTTTTTTTCCTACTTTTCCTAAAAAGAACCTTTTTTGTTTTGAGTCTGTTTGTTTGGTTGCTGGCTGCTGCTTGCTGTATCTGCTGGAACACATGGCCAATTATTTGATGTGATTATTCTACTAATATAACACAGATTCATACATAGATACAAAAATACAACATAATACATACGAGTACATTTATGGAAGAACGAACTGTGTTTATGACTACATAGTTATTTGAACAGTGTGCAGTGGTAGATACTTTCATATCTGGTTTACGTTTATGTGGGCTGATGAAATGTGATAGTGCCAAACAAACTGAAATATTTATAAGTGAAATTTACAATAGAAAAAAATAAATAAAACCCAAATACTAAACAAAATATGTATTTTATTTCCATTTACACTTATTAGAGGGAGTAACTGAGCATAAAGTTAGTATGAATGTTGGAAAAATCACGAAATTGGGACTACAAACATCAACACAAAGTAAATGCAAATGTTTCTGTAGACTTTGTAATGGAATACACAAATTTTGCAATATGCATTTGAATATTATGTTACTTTTTAATATCTGCTGGGTTTCTCAAAATCATATTGTATGGTTCGCCCTATTTGTGGAGTGTTTTTAAGAAAAATTTTATCTGTGGAAAAAATTATAGAAGAAATAAATTTCTGGAAAAATTTAAAATTAAATCACATATGTATGTATGTAGCTGGGGACACAGATATTTCCCAAAATCTTACTCTGGCCAATTCGTATCATTATATCAAATCCGCCTCTTTTTCATTCTCAGAAGTAATGTTTAACCTTAAATTTTTTGTTAACAATGAATTCTTCCGGCATATTAATTGATAACTCTTCTTTTATTTTAGTTATCGCATTTATTGTACAGTAAATACGCCACTCCTATTGAAGCTTCTAGGAACAATGTTTCATAATATATATTTAACGAAAATAAGTCTAAAGTGTTTGAATAAAACTTCTAAATCTTATCCTATCTTGCGCAAGATGTCTGAGTTGTGCCCATGACATCTTGCATCGGTGTCCTCTTCCACCGATCCTCGCCAGGTTATTCTTGGACGACAACGATTCCTACGCCCCTGGGGATTCCACTGCAAACATGATTTGGCTATATCCGCGTTGTCCTTTCTTAGGGTGTGACCAATCCACTGCCATTTCCTTCGACGTATTTCCGTTTCTATTGGCATTGAGTTGCACCTTTGGAGTAGATCTTTGTTAGAATATTTTCAGGATCCGTCTTAAACATTTGTTTACAAATACTTTGTATTCTCTTGGAGATTGAATTTGTAACCTTCCAGGTTTCACATCCGTAAAGCATGACCGATTTTACGCTTGTATTAAATATTCGGATCTTGAGATTTTTGGATATATGCGATGACTGCCAGACTCTGCAAAGAGAAGCATATGTATGTCGAGCTTTATTGACTCGGCCTTTAACATCTGCATCCGCACCTCCATCAATGCTTATTACACTACCTAGATAACTAAACTCAGTGACATTCTCAATGATATCATCAGTAACTGGAGTGTTGTTGTTGGTCGAAATTCGCATACATTTTGTTTTACGTAAGTTGGTCCTTAAGCCAACTTTGAGGACATTTTCATTCCATTTGTTCATCTTATCCTGAATACCAACAAGTGTATGCGACATTAAACACAGGTCGTCAGCATAGTCAATGTCATGTAGGCGTTGACTCAGATTCCATTGGATGCCATCCGATGCCTCGGTGTTTGTCTTCGACATTACCATATCCAGTACTAGTAGAAATAGTGTTGGCGATAGTACACAACCTTGTTTTACTCCACAGTTAATATAGAAACTATCACTATCCACACCTTTGAAACGGGCTTTACATTTAGCGTCGCAGTATGGCATCCGTACAATAGAAATTATCTTGTCTGGAATGCCCACATTACTAAGACATTTCCAGTTAGCTTCTCTGTTTATTGCGTCGAATGCACGCTCAAAGTCGACAAAAATTATATACAGTGGTGAGTTCCATTCGATTGATTGTTCCACAATAATTCTCAAAGAGTTGATGTGGTCTATTCATGATCGGTTGCATCTAAATCTAGCTTGTTCATTACGTAGGCAAGCTTCAACAACAGGTGATATGAGATCGAGAATAATAAATGCAAATATTTTCTGGAAGGAGCAGTGTTATACCCCGCCAATTTTTGCATTCACTAAGGTCACCTTTCTTTGGAATGGTAACGATGACGCCCTCTTTCCAGGACAGTGGAATGTTGTCCGTAGTCCAAGCTTCATATATTAAAGGCAATATGTAGTGAACCAGTTCTGGGGTGTATTTGAATAGCTCTGATGGAAGATTGTCAAGGCCTGATGCTTTATTGTTCTTCAACTTTGCAATTGCATTTCAGACCTCCGCCTCTGTAGGTTCTGTTGTTGTTATAACTCTGCTCGGGTTTCGTCTTAACAATAATTCATCATGTACAGGATTGTTATTTATTGATGCTGGAGATTCAAAGAACTATTTCCACCTCTGAAGCTGTCCATCTGTTGTGGTAAGCGTTCTTCCATTTGCGTCCTTGATGTTGGATAGGAACTGGTAACTCTGTTTTTTATAAAATAAGGTCAATGATATGTCAATTTTCCTCTTATAGGTCTCTTGGCTCCATTGATAGTCCCCTTTGTGGTAGCTGAGGAAAAAATAGAAGATAAAGAAAAGAGAAGTAAAAGAAGAGGGAAATCTATAGGTTGAGTAAGAGTGAAGTTGGCAAGAGCAAAATATAGGTAGAAATTGGAGGAGTAATAGGAGAGAAGAATTTAAGAATCCAAGGAATACTCCTTAGTTCCTTCCCAGATAACCCGGAGAGATTACTAAAGGATCGCTCACCTCAAAGCCTGGCACGTACATCCAGCACGTACCCAGTGTCGGAAAATTACAAAAGAAGTGTAAGATAGTCTCTTCTTTCTCCTCATTCTGACAACTTCAGCAGAAGTCATGGTGAGGCAGCCCAGAAAGTGCAAATCTCAATTTTTTTCTCTTTTGCATATTTATAAAAAAAATTCTAAATAATTGTAAACTTTCATTAAAAACTATTGATATAAGAGAGAGTAAGAATTAATGTTAGATTCCTCAATTTCTATTAGCATAATGAAGCTAACTTTTGCTCTAAATATAATTAACTTCCTGTTCGAAGGGAGAGGCGAACAATTCTAAAAATTATCGCCCAATATTAATTTGTTCTGCACTTGCTAAGGTTATTAAAAGTATGGTAAACTACCACATTGCTAAATATTTTAGTCCAACAATTTACTTAGATACTGCCAGTATGGATTCTCAAAGGAAAAGATGGCGTCGTTCCTTTCACCGATTCGGAAAAAATATAGTGGTTATTTCCAAGGGGTTTGATAGAGTCCGACGTGATGCACTTTTATTAGCAAAAAAACAAAAAGGAGGATAGATGCTCTCTTTTAAATACGATAAAAGATATTCTTAAATTCTTGTTCTTGTTTCAAATACTTAGTTATGTAGGCTTTCTTATTTGCTTATTTCAATCTTGCCTATCTTCTCTTATTATACATTTTTTTAAACATTTATAAAGTGACCAAAAAAGAAGATACCGCCTCACCCATGGCGTAAATACGTCAAACGGATTCTCAGGAGTCTCACAAGTATAATAAAACAAACATTTATAAATATATAACCATATTTTATTGCCTTTATACTTTACTTATTTAAACAAATACAACAAGACCGGGCGAAACGACCCCATCAGGCATATGGCGGATGAGCCCACTTCCAATTAAGTTATCAAAACCATTATCGTCCCTTTTTGTGCACTATTATTGATGTTCTAACAGCAACTAATATACATATTTTATGAACAACAAAAATGAAAAAAGCTAGCACAAAAAATACGTACACCAAAATATTTTCGGAAATTTTTGAAAAACCATTATTTATTTCTGCTTCTGATCATATTTAAAATTAAACTGTCAAATTTGAGGGATGCTACATGATCGATAAACGAAAACAAAAGATGGTAATGTAAAAAAATCGATTGTGCTGTTTTCAAGTTAATCGGTGTTGGCAGATGTGTCCCTATGAAGAATGATCCCCCTTCTACCGTACGTAAAAAACAATGCCCCAAAGTGGGGCAACTCGGGTATATCAAAAATTAAAAATTATGCCAATTTTTTGTTTGCGATTCGATTGAAAATGTTTTTATATATATATATGGAATCCACTAGACGAGATCTACAAAAAACATTGCTTTAGCCATATATTATCTCTTATAATTCTCGAGTTATTTGCATTTGAGAAGTAAACGTTTTTACCTACCTTGGTCTGCCTTTTAGCTAATAACGGATCCAATTCTTTCCCGATTTTCTTGAAGTATTAACAACAACTTTTGAATTAACAACAAATTTGATAATAATCATAAGGAAAAACTGTTTAAAAAACTTTACTGAGTCAAAAGTTATGTGTATTCAAACTTATGTGCTGTTTTTCTATAGCGAACGAGTACTTTGAGTGGAAATTTAACATGTGTTTTGTTATTGTAAACAAAATAAAAAAGTAGTTTTTTTCGAAAAAAATACTTAAATTAATTTTAAATTATACAGAAAATAAGAAAAAGATAAATAATGTATTTAGTTTTTTCTGAAAGTTAACATCTCGGGAAATATTATAAAAGCAAAATAATGTCAAAATTCGTATTAGTGCGTGGTCCAGAACCTTCCAAAGTAGACCTATTTTGTATGTAAATTTCAAATTTAGACAACATGTTCTCTAATCGCTGCTTTCAGAAAATTGAGACCTGTTTTGTATGTCCCAATGTGTTCTTCAATAGATCCAAAAATCAAAAAATATTTTGGGATTTTTGAAAAGTTTTTTTTGCGAATTGTGGGATTGTCATTAACAACTCACAAATATTTTTTTCACTTTTGAATTTGGATCAAAAGTTTCTATATAAGTGTTAAAATTAAAAACGATTCATAAACAAAACTGTTATTGCATTTTAAAAATTAAAATTTTCCAAAAAAAATTCAGCTACCATTTTTTATTTCCATATTTTTGAAAAAAGTCTTCTATAATTTTTTCAATTCGTAAACATTTTGTACATTTTTGAAAAGAGGACATAATTTCCTACATGTTGATATATAATATGTATAACTTTTCTTTTCCACTAGTCATATTTATGGAACATGGACCACCATGTACAAAAAGGTAACGGAAGCAACTAGAAAATCATTAATGGGATTTCCGGAAAAAGTGGATGAATTTATACCGAGTAATATAAGTTTTTTTACTCACTCGTTATATCAAGCTTCCTTATATATCATCAGACGAGTTCAAGGTTAATTCTCTAGAGATCGTATCAATGTGAGTTGTGTTTCACTAAACACAAATGCTATATCCATTACATAAAGTCGTCGAATATATGTTATCGAGTCCCTTAACTACCAGGGAGTAGCATTTGAAATACAATTATTCCTACAACACTCGGAAGTATGAAGTGATGTAAATATTATTATTGGGCAGGTCAGTCAATATGCAACAATATCAAATATAAAACAAAGCTAAAACTGTTCTAGAGCGAGTTCTAAATGCACGCTCATCTATTCTAAAGATTACCTTACGCGGCAAGATGAAGCTAGATTCAACAAGTAAGAGAGCTATATTCGGCTGTGTCGAATCTTATATACCCTTCACCAAATTATACTTTAAAATAAATTTTTTTAAATATTTTTAGGTAAACAAAAATTTTTTTTTTCCAAAGTTGTTTTTTAATTTTTTGGAAAAATTTTTTTTGACATTGTTTTTTAATTTTTTTTTAAAAAAGTTTTTTCCAAATTTTTTATTAGTTTTTAATTTTTTTTTTGTGGCAAAAAAATGTATGACAAAAAAAATTTTTTGATGAAAAAAAAATTCGGGTTAAAAAATATTTTTCCCGATTTTGACACATTGTAGGTCCAACTTACTATAGCCTTATCTACATCGTTGCAATGGACTTTGAAATATCTATCATTAGATATCCATATTGTCTATATTAATGACTTGGTAATCCAGATATAGATCAAAAATAGGTCAAAAATCGAGGTTGTCCCGGTTTTTTGCTCATATCTCCGTTATTTATGGACCGATTTTGCTGATTTTAAATAGCAAACTTCTCGAAAGCATGTCTGACAGAATTATTGAAGATTTGGATCCCGAAGATATCTTCAGAAAATTGATATCAACAGACAGACAGACGGACATGGCTTAATCGACTCCGCTATCTATAAGGATCCAGAATATATATACTTTATAGGGTCGGAAATGAAAAATGTAGAAATTACAAACGGAATGACAAACTTATATATACCCTTCTCACGAAGGTGAAGGGTATACAAATGTCTGAGGGGTTAGCTTATTCTTATTAGGCTTATTCTACTCGAAGTTCTACATCGGTTACAAAAATTATTGCAGATACGGCAAAGTTTGTAGTATAGAGTTCGTTGGCGCAAAATATACAAATCGATAACCAAAATCATCTCCTTAAAGCAAGCATCCTTTAGGAAGGCTATTTGGAGTACAATTATCAAAACAAGGGCTTTACAATACAGGATTAGATAATAGATTTCCTATAACATGCTCTTAGCACTAAATATCCCCTTATTGAATCCCCCAATTATGGAATTAGAAACGGAATTCTTAATAAATATTTTGAAAATAATTTTACTTCTTCTTTTAACTTAACATTTGTTTAAATACAATATTGTAACGGCAATTGGTTCCAACGGAAGTCTAGACATATGGTGGCCATCTTTATTATTTATTTATTTTAATTTTCCATAAAAACTCGTATAATATTTGCTTAAGAACAACAAATAAACAAAAAAACTATAAATATTATTTTCAATATTCCAAGATTATACGCATTTTTATTTTAAAAAAAATAAACAATAAGATAAATATAAAATTTTTATGTTTTAAATTTATGTTGAACATTTTGTTAAAAAGAAACAAACAATAATAGCAATGATTGATTAGTAATAAATTATACATACTACTATTTTCAATGTAAAATATTTAACAAACCTGTCATAATTTCACTGCCCATTTAGCACCTCTACGATTCGAACACACAAAGACTCATAAATTTCTGGGCAGGTTTCTTAAAATGTTTCCTCAGAATGAAGAAAAAAAGACTTACAATGGAAAGATTTAGTTAAATTTACATAAAATAAGTACTTGAGTACGGAGTGAGTAGAAATAAAACCCAAATGAAGTCAAGTTGTTAAATAACCACAAAATCTTAAGGATTTTAAAACAGATTTAAGAAAAAATAAAAAAACCTTTTTGAAAAACTATTTTCTAAACATTAACAAAAGGAGGGTCATAAATTTTATGAAAATTTAACCATTGAAGACGAGGAAATTCAAATAGTTGTTTTGGATTTCGAACATAGTCGTAAAAACCAAAAATTATTGAATAGAAAAACATAAAATTAAAATTTAAAGCCACCGTTTTATGGATGTCAAAAAATGTAATAAAAATCTACCTGAGCAGCCATTTAGTGGTCACAACAGTGCATTGGTAGTAGCAGTAATCACCTTAAAACTGTAAGAGACCCTTGAAAAGGTGGTGCTCGAATACTCCTTACCATTTATTTCAATTCTTTATATCTGTTTGTTTGTCATTCGTTTAAATTTAATAGTCTTTGGTTGTGTCACTAAATCGTCAATATCTTTTGTGTATTTGCTGTATCTTGTCTTGTACTATGTTCTTGTCAATTGTTTATTTATTTTTTTTTTACCTTAAGCTGATAATTAATAATACTGAGAAACTTATTCTCATTCTGATTCTTGGCCATCATCCTACATACAAATTGTTTTTTTTTTAGACATTTTAAGATTCTTTTCAAATGTCATTTATGATGGAAGACAGTCGTCACCAGCTGGGTTTGAAAACGACCCGTAGCCCACACAATAGAGAGATCAGTTGAGTGTTTTACTACTTCTTTTTAATATAAATTTTGGTAGTTGTCATGTAAAACACGTGCCTTTTAGCCTGATTTCAGTTTTTTTTTTTTATCATTTTGTGCAATATTCTTTTTTTTAACCTTTTGGCCAACACAAAGTAATAGATATGAACGAGTCTGAGTACGAGTATGTTTTGAATTTCAATTAAGAATTAATTGTTTTCCAATAAAAATTGTCTAGTCTTTTCAACTGTTGTCCAATATGTTTTGCTTAATAGTGGTTTCAATTTGGCGCTAGAGTAATTTACGAAGATGTGTAAAAATGTGAAAATATGAGGGTCCCTCACATTTACTAGTTACGAAATGATCGAGCAAGGGACATTTTTGTTTTGTTATTATTGACAGATGTAAACTTGTGTTGTAATACACCTATTTGACGGGAGTTGTAAAATATAAATGACTTAAACATATCTATGTAAAACTGAATGAAATTTATACCTATATTAAGTAGAAAATTTAAAATATACTTTTGCATGTAATAAATTAAATATTTTCTAATAGATTTTTAAAATTTTATCATTCATAATTCCTAATTGCACAAGTATAATATAAATAGATTCAATCTGTTCGCATGCGTCCCAAAGATCCAATCATCACAGACACCAAGTTTGTTAGCTGATCACGTGGGAAATCCATCTGAGCTTCCGATCGTTGATTGTCGTATATAGATCGGTGATGACAAATTCAAAACTATTGTACGAGTACATTTTTTCAGTACTTATACACATCCAGAAGCACAGATTAATCAGTGAAATATATTAATCTGTAAACTAATTAACAACATAATTTTTCTTTAACGATTTTATAAAATCTAAGAACCTATTTTCACGTGGTTTACAGCTTTCTCCAGTTCTTTAAAGTATAAACTACTTAATTTTGAAGGTGGTTGACTGATATATTAGAATTATTTATTTTAAAAATGTCTAATCCAATTGCTTAGCCGATCATTATTAGGGTGGCCCTTAATAAACGAAAGTTGGATTATGGCCATTCTCACCCCCAGTTTGGTGAACATTAGTAAAAAAAAAATCATCCTGAAATTTTTTTAGGTAAATCGGATGGGGTTAAGACGTGCGCAAGCCTTCTGAAGTTTTGAAATGCATTTACAAGGGGAAAAAAATGAATGTTTTCAGTTTTTGTAAAAATTTTGCCATTAAAAAATTACTTTTGCAAAATCGTTTATTAAGGGCCACCCTAATCATTATATCTGGCTAGCTAAAACCCGATAGTCCGGTAGTCCGCGCATTTCTGTCGTAAATATTAATATTGATAGGTGCTATAGCTTTCCATATATATAATTTGTCATCATATCTATGGGAGGAACCACGCCCACTATTGATATTTTTCCCATTTTTGGCCTAAATAATTAACTCATACAAAGTTTCAATGCTTCACATATCACAATTATATAGATAGATATGAATTTTAGAATTTAGTTTGTATGGGAGGTGCCAAGCTCACTATTGATAGCCCGCCCATTCTTGTACTAAATATTAATATTGATGACAGAATAACCGTAACAAATTTATGTACTCTATCTCTTATTGTATCTTATATATTAGATTTTTTTAAATAAATATTTGATTTTTATACCCTCCACCACCATAAGTGGTGAATGAGGGTATATACTATAAGTTTGTCATTACGTGTGTAACATTGAGAAATATTCATCCTCGACCCAACAAAGTATATATATTATTGATCCTTATGAAATTCTAAGTCGATTGAGCCATGTCCGTCTGTCTGTCCGTCTGTGTAAAACACGCAAACAAGAGTTGCAAGAAAATTATTATTGTCCTAAGCAGTTTGGTATTGAAAATCAGCGAAATCAGTACAGTGGAACCAAAAAAAAAATTGATAATTTTCACATATTTTTCGTCATTTTTGTAAATATATTGCAGCTAATATCATAAAATTTTGTACTCGCCACTTTTATGATAAAAGGAGTAACTATGGTGAAAATTATAAGAATCGGTCCATGATTTCTCCTAGCCCCCAAACAAATTTCTTCTCGAAATATGCTCTATAAATGCCTACAGAATAGGAATATCCATAAAAAATTTAGCAAAAATAAGTTTCGTGGTAAAAAAAATTGTATTACAAAATTTTTCGTGGATCGGCCCATATCGGAAGTGGACTTATATATCTCCCATATAAGGACCAATTCCGAAAAACACAATAACCTACATAAATATCTTAAAAATATCAATATCAACACAAAATTTCACACAGATCCGTAATTTACATTTATAAATCATACTACAGGATTTTGTGAATATCGGGCCATATTTGACCATAGCTCCCATATAAGGTCCATTTCCAAAAATACTCATACTCATAAATACCTTTATCATGCTAAAATTCGACAAAAATAATACTCATATACATAAATATCACTGTACCAAATTTTATGCAGATTGCCCGATAATTGGTCATAGCTCCCCTATAAGGCCCATTTCCGAAAAAGATATTAACCTTAAAAAGTATTTAAAACATATCGTTATCAAAATGAAATTACGCACAGATCAGTAATTTGTATCCAGTAATCATACTTCTGGATTTTGTGAATATCGGTCCATATTTAACCATAGCTCCCATATAAGGTCCACTTCCGAAAATCATTAAAATCCTCATAAATTTCTTACAAATATAGTTATCAGGTCGATGTATCAAATTTTATGATGATAGGCCCATAATTGGTCATAGCCTCCTTATAAGAACCACTTCAGGAAAACACATTAACCTGCACAAATATCCAAAAAAATCTGTACTGAATCAAAATTTTACATCAGTCAATAATTTGTATCCAAGAATCGTACTACAAGTTTTTTTAAATATTGGTCCATAATTCGGCATAGCTCCCATATAAGGTCCACTCTTGTTAATAGCGTTGTTTATATGAAATTCTACAAAAAGAGCCCTCAAATACTTGGGACATAATAGGTTATAGCATCCATATATTAAACCAAAATAGTACACAGATCAGTAATTTGTATTCGAAAATCTGAAATACTGAATTTTTGTGAATATTGGTCCATAATTGACCACAGCTCTCATATAAATACATAAAAATCACGGTAAAATATTTTATGAGAATCGAATCATAATAGGTCATAGCTCTCACATAAGTCCCACAACCAAATATTTTGAAATTTGTCTAAATATATTTGTATACCTTTTTTATACCCTTCACCTTCGTGAGAAGGGTATTTATAAGTTTGTCATTCCGTGTAATTTCTACATTTTTCATTTCCGACCCTATAAAGTATATATATTCTGGATCCTTATAGATAGCGGAGTCGATTAAGCCATGTCCGTCTGTCTGTCTGTTGAAATCAATTTTCTGAAGACCCCAGATATCTTCGGGATCCAAATCTTCAATTATAATGTCAGACATGCTTTCGAGAATTTTGCTATTTAAAATCAGCAAAGTCGTTAAACAAATGGCTGAGATATGAGGAAAAAACGAAGACAACCTCGATTTTTGACCTATATCTGGATTACTAAGACATTAATACAGACAAGATGGATATCTAATGATAGATATTTCAAAGACATTTGCAACGACGTATATGAGACCATAGTAAGTTGGACCTACAATGGGTCAAAATCGGAAAAAAAAAATTAACCCGAATTTTTTTTTCCACAAAAAAAAATTTAAATAACAATCGAAAAAATTCTTTTTCCAAAAAAATAAAAAAAACAACGTGAAAAAAAATTAAATTTTGTTTACCTAAAAATAATTAAAATTTTGAAGTATAATTTGGTGAAGGGTATATAAGATTCGGCACAGCCTCTTTTTTTGGTATGTACCTTTAAGAAAAAAAAAAAACAGTTTTATTATGCCCTAAGCCCATTTATCCTTGAGTTTTACTTTACCAGCTAACTTTTTAGTTCGTTAATTTACTTAGGTAATTAGAAAAATATTGTACAATTAGACGAAAAAATTGTAAATTTCCCTTTTTCTCCCGAAATTTTGAAATTCCTAAAAACTTAGAACTTCAACAAGTTAACGCTAACGGTAATTATATTTATTTTGGTAAAGGTATCTTAACGGTAACGGTATTTGTTGTTATTTCGATAACGGTAATTTGATTCTGATTTCAATTATCTATAAAATTTACAAAAAATAATTATAAATTGGCAAAGGTGATATTTGATAATATTTTAAATGTCATTAAACTGAAACATTAGTCGTGCTTAAAAGGTATTTTTAGGGATAAC
The DNA here is from genome assembly GCF_958450345.1 of Calliphora vicina. NCBI lineage: Eukaryota > Metazoa > Arthropoda > Insecta > Diptera > Calliphoridae > Calliphora > Calliphora vicina. Next base: position 97,054,925 of record NC_088782.1, read on the forward strand.
GGTAGTTTTGCGGTAATGATAGCCAACCTTGGCAATTTGGTCTGTGGTCGAAAAATCAAACATAATCTAACGTAGATTAGTTTCTCATAATTGATTCATTCTAAAATGAAACTAAATTTTATAATGGGAATTTATAAAAAAAAACTACTGAAAATTACTTAATCAATGAATATGACTTTTCACATTTAACTTATGACTGGAATAAGTTTTATATTTAATCATTTACTTATAAATTTAAAAATATTTATTCCTTAAAACTGTTCAAACCAAACAATCCACGTTCATTACTCAAATCACGGATCCACTATTAAAATAAAATTTTATTACATTTTTGTGACTTTTTGTAATTTCCAAAGCTGAGAATAAATTGTTTTGTTTTTCCAAACAACTAAATTATTGTTATCAGCGAGTTAAATTATTTTCAATAAAAAAAAATCAATTAAAGCAAAAACCGAAAAACAATAAAATATTTTTCTATTCACAGAAAAAATTTAGAAAATTATTAAACATAAATCTAGACAATTTCATTAAAATCACAAAAAATATATTAACAAAATCTATTACGTAATTACATTTAAACTTACTCTTACATATGAGTATGACTAGAAAAGTAATAATTAAATTCTAATTTTGTTTTAAAACAATAAGAAGAGCACACATATAAATTTAAAAGTCATAAATAAATTCCATTTTAATGACCAACAAAATAATAATAATTTCTTAAAAACTTTATATTTTGTTTAGGTTGGTTTTATTTTTCAAACTCTATAGAAAAGCTATAAATTTTTAGACAAATGATGATTTTGTGTTTTAGTAAAATCATGCAGTTAGAATTTAAACGAATGTCAAAAGTTAAGTTAGAATTTAAATTAAAAATATATAAATTACTCATGGTTGTTGCATTGGGAAACCAAAGTAACCAACTGGAAATAATTTATAAAATAAAACGTGAGATAACAATTAAAACTTAAAAGGAAAATAAATAATATTTTATGAAAAAATAGACATTAAATCATTGAAATATTATACAATTAATAATCATTTTAATTAATTTATGAAACTTATGGGTAAATATTTTAAATTTATTACTAGATACAGGTTTAAAAACCGTTTTAAAGGAATAAATCGAACAGTTGACAATGGCCGTTATTGATTTTATGCATATAAAACGGCCAATAGATCCGACACAGAAAATTTAACTATATTCTACAACTTCCTATTGTTTGTCACTGTTATCTTCTCAGAACATTCAAGTTTGCGATCTAGACGGAGCACAGTGCTTTAAAAACTTTTTTTTGGAAATAATTCGGTATCATGGGAATTATTGGAGATATTGTTACGAAATTGTATATGATTTGAGGTGAGATGTTTTCGAGTTGATTAACGTTTGTTCAGCTTCCTAGCGCTAATGGGGGCAAGTACGTAGATCCTCAAAGTTGGTCACCTAGGGTCTCAAATTTTTTAAAAAAAATCGCCAAAAATCCATTTATGATCCGAATGATCTGAAATTTTGAATATAAATAGTCCTTGGGAAGATCTACAAAATACGCTTACAAGTATAGGCTATCTCTATTAGCTGAAGAGATATTTAGGTTTATTGATTTTTTTTAATTTTGCTCGATCTGTTTATGGTTTTTTAGATATGGAGGGCCGAAATTTATTTCTAAAATATCAACTATATTGACGATCAAATTTTAAATAAAATAAAAGCAACTTGCTAACAGTTATCTCTTCCCTATAAAAAGTTATACGCATTTAAAGTTGGAACTTGTAAAAAGGGCTGTATTTTTTACATTTTTTCTTTTGTAGAAAAAATTTCTTCAGGACTATATAGAATTTTTATATGATCCGGAAAGATAACTTAATGCAAAAGCGTGTAAAAAAAAATTTGTTAGCAAGTTTCTTTTATTTTATTTAGAATTTCATCGCCAATATAGCTGATATTTTAGAAATAAATTTCGGCCCTCCGTAGGCCCGCCATATCTAAAAAACCATAAAAAGATCGAGCAAATTAAAAAAAATAAATCAGTAAACCTGAATATCTCTTCAACTAATCGAGATAACCTACACTTGTAAGCGTATTTTTTGTAGAAAATTTAGACCAGAGGTGAGCAACTTTGAAGGGCTACGTACTGGCCCCCATTAGCGCTAGGAAGCTGAACAAACGTAAATCAACTTGAAAACACTTCAGCTCAAACCATGCGAAATTTCGTAAGAATATCTCCAACAGTTGCCAAGATACCGAATTATTTCCAAAAAAAAGTTTCTAAACCACTGTGCGGAGTGGAATGAAAAAAATTAGCAAAAATAGAGTATTTTAAAAATATATGAGTGAAATCGGAAAATTGGTACTTGTTTTCTTCTAATACTCATTTAAATTATAATCATAGAATACGAATCTAGTACATTTTTAACTGAGCTAAGAATCAAGGGTCTATTTGTAGTTTTTAGTGGTAGTTCCAAAAAGCGAGATTTATGTGCTGTTTTTCTATAGCGAACGAGTACCTTGAGTGGAAATTTAACATGTGTTTTGTTATTGTAACAAAAACAAAATACATGTAAAACGACCACTCAAAGCACTCGTTCGCTATAGAAAAACAGCACATTAATGTTTTTATGTCATTTTCTAATATTTCTTGAGTCTTTATATACTAAAACAAGTAAGAAATTATGTTCGGTTAAGCCCTCATTTTGGATTTATTGAGAATATAATAGGGAATAAAAATATGAAAATATCTCCTAAAGTTGTTCCGTACCTGAGATTTAAATTTTAAAATTTTCGAGAAAAACAAATTATTTGACCATATTTCGGCGAATGAGTTCAATTTCCTTACTGTTATGAATTTTAAGTAGAACCTATTCAGAATATTATAGTCTAGATAATTCTCTGGAATTCGAAAACGTTAAAGCTTAAATCGTGAAGGTCAAAGGTAAAATTTTTCAATATTTGGGATTTCTAATGGAAAGATAGCAAAATGTTATATATTTTTGGAAGATTTTTATGAAACATACGAAAAATATAACATGAAGTCTAGTATTTATAATAACAGCACAAAAATTTAAATAACCCTTAATGGCACTTGGGGTTAAAATGACACTCAACTTTTAAAATCACAAAAAATACAGTCAGTGTGAATGGTGCTAATTTTAATGTTTTTTTTATAATTAAATAAACTGAATCATTAAAGTTATTTTTTAAACTTAATAAATCAAAAGTACACTAAAGGGTTAAAACCAATTTTATTCTTCAAAAATCCTCAATAAAATATTAATTACGTTATTAAGGCAAAAATCAGGTATAAACACAATATTTTGCCGTTTAAAAAATGTGTGGTCAAAATTGTGAAAAAATTTTAAAATCAACTTACTACTATTACACACTATAATATCCTTAAGTTTTCATCATTTAAAAATCAAAATTTTGATTGACAAGGTTTTTTATGATTTTAAAAGTTTGTGGTAATTTTAACACCAAGTTCCATTAAGGGTTAGTTTCCATTTTTGTGCTGTTATTAAAAATAATAGACTTCATGTTATATGTTTCTTAAATTTCATTAAATTCGGCCTAAAAATATATAACATTTCGCTATCTGTCCATTAGAAATTTTAAATATTGAAAAATTTGACCTTCAAGGTTTAAGGGTTAACGTTTTCCGATTTTAGCAAAACTTTCACAGTATATTTTAAATTATCGGGACTATAATACACTAAATACGTTTTACTTAAAATTCATAACAGTAAGGAAAATGGTCTTATTCGCAAAATATTGGGAAAAAAATATTTTTTCTCGAAAATTGAAAAATTTAAATCGCAGATACGGATAATCTGTAGAAGGTATTGATATATTTTTTTTCATATTTTTATTCCTTATTATATTCTCAATAAATTCCAATGTAATGTTAAAAAAAATCTGAAATTTGTTTAACAACATTTTTAAAAATTTGAAAATGGATATTTGAAACCGCCGTTAAAAAAATATGTAGGTTAACAGTATCCTACGGACACGAAAACTCATACAAAAGTAAATACGTTTACATTTTAAGTAAAAATTACCTTTTATTTTAATATTTCTCAAAATATTTAAATTTTTTTTCCTAAATATCTTGTCCAAGTGGCCTGGTCTGGGGAAATTTTAATAACTTTAACATTTTTTAACCAATTTTTGTCATTTATACATCATTACAACGACAACTACATACACATTTCGATTATTTTGCATGCAATTGCAAACGTAATTATTTAGTAGCAAAATTTTTACAAAATATTTTAGCAATAATACAGTTTGTGGGTAATTTTGTGCCAAAGGAGAGATTTTTTTACTGCAATTTTCATTAATATAAATAAATCTACATTTCTGTAAAATAATCCAGAAAGTTAAGGAGTTTCACAAATTTGTTTGGCCTCGATGCCGTTGTCCGATTTGGCTCAAATTTAGACTTAACTTTTATAATTTTTTTTTTTAAAAAAAAACTACTGCGAAAATTAAAAACATGTTAAGCCTTACTCAACGATAATTTTATTGCGGAATTTCGGTTTTGCCAGTTTATTTAATAAACTAAACCGTTTTTGAGTTACGCGAATATATGTCATGCAACCTCCTCCATTTTCGAAATAATGGTATATCTCGAAAATACGAGCTAACCTAAAAAAAACGGTTAGCACCACTGAATTCAGCGTACCCGAGTTAGTTTCGGCTGCAGGGTGTCCCTCATGACAGAAAATAAAATTGTCAATTTCGTGCATAGTTTAATTAACCTACATATCGATGGCTTAATATAAAAAAGGAGCAACTCGAGAAGGAAAAAACTTAATAAAATCCATAAAAGTTTAGACACAAAAAAAGTTTTTATGTAATTTTTAATAAGAAGAGACATCACATTTTATTTCTCATTTAAAATTTATGTTTTTTTATTTTAATGAAGGTATTTAATATAACCATTTTTCATTGATATTTTTTGAAAACAAAAATTAGTTACGCCTTTTTTATACCCTCCACCACCATAAGTGGTGAATGAGGGTATATATAAGTTTGTCATTCCGTGTGTAACATTGAGAAACATTCATCTGAGACCCAACAAAGTATATATATTATTGATCCTTATGAAATTCTAAGCCGATTGAGCTATGTCCGTCTGTCTGTCTGTCTGTCTCTGTAAAACACGCTCACTTCCAAAATAGACAAACAAAATTGGCAAACTTGCAAGAAAAATGTTTATTGTTCTCCTAAGCAGTTTGGTATTGAAAATCAGGAATATCGGTTCAGTGGAACCAGAGTTATGAACCAAAATGTGAAACAACCTAAAAAAAAACATGATAATTTTAAAATTGTTTTTGATATTTGTGCAAATATATTGCAGATAATACCATAAAATTGCACACACGTTATTTTTATGTTAAAAGGACTAACTCTGACGAAAAGTTTAAGAATCGGTCCATGATTTCTCCTAGCCCCCATACAAATTTCTTCCCGAAATATGGTTATATGGTCTGTAAATGCCTACAAAATTGCAGTATCCACTCAAAATTCATGAAAAATAAGTTTCGTGCTCAAAAAAATTACAAAACCAAATTTTTTGTGGATCGGCCAATATTTGACCGTAGCCCCCATATAAAGTTAATTTCCGAAAATCACTTAAATAAGCATAAATGTCTTATAAATATCGCTATTAAGTTGAAATTCGTGATAAATAGTCCCCATGTATACCAAAATTGATGTACCTAATTTTATGAAGATCGGCCCATAATTGGTTATAGCACCCATATAAGGACCACTTCCGAAAAACACATTAACCTACATAAATCTTTAAAAAATATCAATATCAAAACAAAATTTTACATAGAACCATAATTTATATTTAGAAATCATACTACAGGATTTTGTGAATATCGGTCCATATTTAACCATAGCTCCCATATAAGGTCCACTTCCGAAAATCAGTTAAGTACTCATAAATCTCTTATAAATATCTTTATCATGCTAAAATTCCACAAAAATGATACTCATATACATAGAAATCACTGTACTAAATTGTATGCAGATTGGCCGATAATTGGTCATAGCTCCCCTATAAGGCCCATTTCCGAAAAAGATATTAACCTTAAAAAATATTAAAAACTATTAATATCAAAAGGAAATTACGCACAGATCAGTAATTTGTATACAGTAATCATACTTCTGGATTTTGTGAATATCGGTCCATATTTGACCATAGCTCCCATATAAGGTCCACTCCCGAAAATCACTAAAATCCTCATAAATTTCTTACAAATATAGTTATCAGGTTGAAATTAGAAACAAATTTATTCAATATATACAGAAATCGATGAACCAAATTTTATGATGATAGGCCCATAATTGGTCATAGCCTCCATATAAGAACCACTTCAGGAAAACACATTAACCTACACAAATATCCAAAAAAATCTGTACTGAACCAAAATTTTACACCGATCAGTAATTTGTATCCAAGAATAGTACTACAAGATTTTTTAAATATTGGTCCATAATTCGGCATAGCTCCCATATAAGGTCCACTCTTGTTAATAGCGTTGTTTATATGAAATTCTACTAAATTAGCCCTCAAATACTTAGGACCATAATTGGTCATAGCTTCCATATATTGAACCAAAATAGTACACAGATCAGTAAATTGTATTCAAAAATCATAATACTGTATTTTGTGAATATCGGTACATAATTGGCCACAGCACCCATATAAGTACATAAAAATCACGTTAAAATATTTTATGACAATGAAGTCATAATAGGTCATAACTCCCATATAAGTCCCTCAACCAAATATTTTGAAATTTGACCAAATATATTTCTATACCCTTTTTTATACTCTGTTTCTTAAATGTTGATCCAAACGTATTAACTAATTATTATATATATAAATTGTTAAATTTCATACGTTCTAATAGGAATTTCAGTTATAAATTGCTGAATTAGATAAATTTTTTTGTACATTTGAAATAAAATATCTTCTGCGTAAACTAGTCTTTCTAACAATTGTTATATTATTTCAGTTTTTATACCACCATATTTAGGTGGAGGGTATTTAAGATTCGGCACGGCCGAATATAGTACTCTTACTTGTTATATTAAGCCATCGATATATAAAATGATTCTAAAGAAAGTGAATCGCACAGGTGGACTTAATGGCTAATTGTAATAATTTCTATAACAATAGACCTAGAAACATTAAATTAAATGTATTTAGTTTTTAAATACTCACTAGAGTATCCAAAACCGAAACCGAAAACCAGTCAACCGGTTTTTTCATCTTTTTAAATACCACCGGTTTCGGTTTTTTTAACCTTTCGGTTTTTTGACAAACCGGTTTTTGTAAGACGGTTAACCGGTTTTAATGAAATATATTTTCAAAAGCTCATTCAAACATATTTATGAAAAACTTTGATACCATTTTTAAAAATATTGATTTATTTTATAGATAATTATAGCATTTGACAATATTTCGTAAAAGATATAAAATAATTGGATCAAAATAGAGCCTTAAGAATTCAAAAATGATAAATTTCCAAAGATATAGTAGACAATTCTTAACACATTTATTATTAGCGTCCAGAAAAAGAAATAAATTTATGGAGACCTTTTTCATATTAAACAAAAATTTAATATAAACCGGTTAACCGGTTTTTTTGAAGACAAAAACTGAAACCGTTTAATCGGTTTTTTTTAAAAGACAATAATCAAAACCGGTTTTTTCAAAAACACACTTTTTCGGTTAAACCGGAAACCGGTTTTTTAAATTTGCCGGTTTTTTGGACACTCTAATACTCACCCTGATAAGAAAAGTACTTCCGTGTAATTTGCTTATTAAGTAAATTTTATAATTGTGAATATTATTAAGTTTGAATCAAATATTTATAAAAAAAATCCTCACTACCACCATAATTAAACTTCCCATCAATTATGTTTTTAAAATATTTAGAATTTCTTGTTATTATCAGAATCATATTAAAATACTTTTATTGTAACATTAAATCATCAACTAATCACAATTGGCCAAATATGGCTTATTGACCATGATTTAAAGAAAAAAAATAAACCTAAATTTTTTACTAAATCAATCAAAATAAACGAAATCAAATAGTTTCAACAGCAGAATAAAAGTACAACCTAAAAAAACCTACATAACGCCTCTGTATTTAATTAATTTACAATATAAAACTTGAAAAAAAAATCTCTCTGTTTTCAAAAACCCATAAAAAAGTTTAAGTTATCTGAACTTAAAATCAAAAGTAACAAACAGCCACAAGCCCTAAAATAAACTCCAATGAAAAACCATTAGAAACATCTGGTTGTAATAGAGCAATTTCACTTTGACTTTGATTTGGAATTTAAGAAAAAAAACAACCTTTAGGGCACCCACCTTTTAATAATCGGACAACCAAATGATTGTAAGTTTCACTTAATGCCCTCATAATTATCATATCGCACTCGTAAGTAAACACTTAATTTATTGGAATCTCCACAATGACGTTGGACAGAGCCGTAAGGCAAAGAGGGAAATTTAATGATGCATTTGAATGATTATAGATTTAATTACAAATACACGTGCATTTGTATATTTCAAAAATATTTTAATTGTTATTATATTTAGAAATAATTATTTGTTTTAATAGCTATAATAAAGCTGAAAATTTGAAATTAGTCAACCAAAAAGATTAATAAATGTTTTAGCATGCTTCATTTGCTGCATGTTTTACAAGTTAACTCGACGATACTATTTTTTTTTTATTTTAAAAAACAAATACGAACTGCGAATCGTTTTGCTTGTCTGCAGAAACACCCAGAGGCTCTGCCAGGAATCGAACCCGCAACGCCGCAATATTTACCAGAGGATATAAAATCTCCAAATTCAGACCACATCAGTGGGATGGTACCATATCGATGGAAGCCAAATGACTTGGTGCAATTTTGGAATGTAAGCTCTCATGGAAACGTAATGCTGAGAGTCGAATACTGTAAGAAAAACGTTAGGATGATATTTGGCTCCAAAACACTGAATACACACAGTGGTTATAAGACCTATTCTGACCTATGGTGGACATGTCTGGTGGAGAGCGGTGTATACTAAATCATACATCTCCATTCTGTACAAGGTACTGAGACTAGTCTGTCTTGCTATTACAGGATCCATGATTTGCTCTCCTCGAACTTTGATAGGACTTTTAGGTGCAGAAATATTACTGGGTCACAAACTCTGTCCTCTAGGATGACGCGATATATATCGGATATTTCGAGAACGAAAACAACTTTTGTTTAAATAAATTTTCTTTGCTGACCTTAGCCTCTTGATTCTATTCAGATTGACCGATACTTTCACCGTTTTCCAAACTGAAATGTTCGCCATCATGCAGCTGCAGAAAAAAAAATATTCTTTTAGGTTTCTCTCATTCTCTTCATTCCTAGCTTGAATATATAATAGCTAACCTTACAGGAATATACGATAACTAAATATATCATGAGTATATCTACAATAACCCAGGAGCTATAAGATCTGGAGCGGAATATTCTCAAGGTCGTCATATTCACAATTACCGATTAGGCAACATAACATATCAAACATTGATCAGATGCCATATTTCAGACTCGAATTTTCAAAGAGTCTTCGCTAGTACATAAACTATCAAGAGTATATTTGGTATCGTTTGCAGAGAGCAGTTTTCAAAGACGCCTTCTATGATTTCAGATGTCCGAAAAAGTTACCATGAGATGACTTTTACAGATCTCCTTACTGGACAATTTGCACTGATGAAAAACTAACAAGGAAGAGAGCTATATTCGGCTGTGCCGAATCTTATATAATTTTAAATATTTTTAGGTAAACAAAATTATTTTTTTTTGCAGTTTTTTAATTTTTTGGAAAACAAAATTTTTCGAATTGTTTTTTAGAATTTTTTTTGTTTTTTAATTTTTTTTTTTTAATATTTAGCGAAAAAAACTTTTGGTGAAAAAAAATATTCGGGTTAAAAAAAATGATTTTGACCTATTGTAGGTCCTACTTACTATGATCTTATATACGTCGTTGCAAAGGTCTTTGAAATATCTATCATTAGATATCCATATTGTCTATATTAAGACTTAGTAATCCAGATATAGGTCAAAAATAAGTAAAAAATCGAGGTTGTCCTGGTTTTTTTCCTCATATCTCAGCCATTTGTGGTCGGATTTTGCTGATTTTAAATAGCAAAATTCTCGAAAGCATGTCTGACAGAATTGTTGAAGATTTGTATCCCGATGATATCAGGGGTCTTCAGAAAATAGATTTCAACAGACAGGCGGGTATGGCTTAATCGACTCCGCTATCTATAAGGATCCAGAATATATATATATTAGGGTGGCCCTTAATAAACGAAAGTTGGATTTTGGCCATTCTCACCCTCCAGTTTGGTGAACATTAGCAAAAAAATCATCCTGAAAAAATTTTAGGTAAATCGGTTGGGGTTAAGACGTGCCGCAAGCCCTCTGAAGTTTTGAGATGCATTTACAAGGGGAAAAAATGCATTTTTTTCAGTTTTTGTAAAAATTTTGCCATTAAAAAATTACTTTTGTAATTTAATTTAAAAGAATCGAAATGTGTACGTAATTGTCGTTCTAATGAGACATAAAAAACAGAAATCGATCAAAAAATGTTAAAGTTATTAAAAATTCGCCAGGCCATTAACGTGTCTCAGGCCACTAGAACATGAAATGTAGGAACAAAATTAACATATTTTGAGAAATATTAAAATAAAAGCTCATTTTTACTTAAAATATGTCCATATTTACTTGTATATGAGTTTTTGTCTTCGTAGGATACCGTTAACCTATTCTTAGGTATGAACAAAAAAATTTATTTTTTTTAAATTTTCGAAATGCCAATTATTTGGCAATTTTTAGGCGAATGAACTCTATTTCCTTACTCTTATGAATTTTAAGCAAAACTTATTCAGAATATTATAGTCCATAAACATACTCTGGAACTTTTAATAAAATCGGAAAAAGTTAACCCTTAAATCGTGAAGGTCAAATTTTTCAATATTTGGAATTTCTCTTGTCACATCATGGAAACTTTTTCGCACATCTGAAATTCTGTTTCCTGTCTGTTTCCATTCTTCCGCAAGGTCTGCCCCTGGGGCAGATCTTTGATACCAATAACCACTAGCTTAGTTTCAATATGCAGTAGAAAAGAACTAATCGCTCCTATATTCTAAGCAAACAGTGAGAGACCAATAGGTATGTCTAAGATTCTTAGTAAATCATTTAAATGCTCCCATTTCCCTAGCATGAGCACAGTATAAGGAATGCTCATCAATAACCAGCCAGCTCTGGATCTTCCAACTATGGGATTTAATGAGAAAGTGACAACCGCGATATTCTCAGATTTTATATTGGCATCAAAGCACATAACTAGAAGATGTCCTCCGTGTGAAGTTTCACGAGTAAATTACGTTAATTTATGAGAGTAGACGCAGGTCATCATGGTGGTGATGCAGATCATCGTGGAGATGATTTAGTATATGGTATCACTAAGATCCAAGCTAGCAGCAGTTATATAATATAAAATTATGAATGCTAGTTCTCGTCAAAATTTTTGTTCTAGATGTATCTTCTTTGTTACTAGCTATTAGCTTAAAACCCATCGAACCTCAGCCTGTAAACCACCCAGGGTTATTGGGGGAGGATTAAATATAATTTCCATAATGAAGGAATATAAGTTGAGAGGTTGATTTGTATCAGTCGTGATCATCAAGCGACTTATATTTTCACCACTGTTGTATCGGTCAGCTAGAATGTCACTGTCGTTACCTAATTCACTTCATGTAACTCTGAGCCGTCCTCTTCTTCCTTAGTTCGATGATAGCCCTTTTTTACTCTCAAGACCTACACTGTTTCGTCGGTAAAAGGTATTAGAACGAGATCTCTTTTGTGAATTCTCAAAGATCTTATCCAAAGGCTTAGGATACAAGCAATGTAAGGATTCGTCGTTTGGTATTAAAATAGCTCCTTCTATTAGAAAATGTTGTTCCATTTTTATAAAATTAACGCGTATCTACGCCACTGTTAATCATCTTCATACATAGATTATTTTAATGTATTTTCTAAATTTTAATAGATGGCTGGCTTTTAACAAACAAATGCATTTTTTACATTTATGTGTGTTCATTTCTGTTTACAACTATGAATTTGGTTTATAGTTACTCGTAATAATAAAGATTACTTTGATTGAGATGATGATGATGATGACGATTGTAATGATAATTGGTTTCATGATGATATTTACCTGATGATAGCTCATGCGTAGGGTAAAACATGGTTAATAGTACGAGTATCTTTGGGATTTGTTTATTTGTTTTGTTTCATGCAAAGAGTATCTATCTGTTAACTATTTTGTTTAATTTTCAAAGTTTGAAAAGTTTTGGTTTTGAAAAACTAACAGACTTGTAGAAAACATTAAATCATAATTGAGTTGGTAGAGTTGTTCATGTTCATATTCATGTTGTTGTTGTTTATTTGCATTTGGGTGTTGTTTACTTTGTACTTTTGAAATGCAGTGTATTTACGCATAATGAATATGTGTGGGGTAAGATTATTTGAGTTTTTTTTCACTTCATTCTTCATCTTCTTTATGTCCGTGTTCAGTTATTGTTAAAGATTAAAGTTTACGACAGACTCATTTTGGTAAAAAAAAACAACAACTGTATATAAGTATTAACAATAACATCAAATTTAAATACAGATGTGGTAATTTCTTGTTGTGGTCTAGCGGTGTAACAATCACCAAAGTGTTGAGAGTTAAATCATGATAATGGAGGAAAAATCATTGTTACAACATTTGAAAATTTCAATTTACACAAAATTTAAAATGTTCATTGTATTTGATTGTTTGTAAAATAAACAACTGAAAGTGAAATGCCAAGATATTGTATAATGCATCTCTTGCCACAATCAGATGATGAATTAAGATGTTATAAAAATATTAGAGTGACCTAGAATCACTAAGACGTTATAGATGTATTATGAACTAAGTTTGTACTGTAGCAAGATGAATGTAGCTAAAATTCATTGTAGAATGTCGGTATCATAATTTTATTCTTAAATATATCAAAAGATCACTATGTTCCTTTAACCCTTATGTGAATAGCAAGGTACCCGGGTACCTTTGGCGTTTTCAGCTTAATTTTTTTTATAGAAACAGTTGGTCCACATATTTGAAACTTCTTGAGAACTCCTAACTTTTAATAAATTTTAAACTATCAGCATTTTTTGACTTAAAAATTATTTTGAAGAGGCGTGGTGGAACAATTTTCATCATACACCCTTAACGGTATGACAAGGTACCCGGGTACCTTGATACATTAAATATCAAAAAACGATTATTGGAAGTATATATTTTTAGTGAAAGGTTACTAAAATAAAATTAAAGAAAGTCGTTGTGAATATTTTAGATTAAAACTTTTATTTGCTGAAAGCTAAATAAACAAAAAAATATTTTTTTTTATATGCATATTGGACAGTTTGCTGAATGCTCATTACACATCGGTTTGGAACATATGGTGCAAGCTTTACGTGCTTTTATTTGCTTCATACGTAGTTGCGAGCTTACGTGACAACTCCCTACTAGGGAACTACGACCGCTTTTATTATTTTTTGCAAACCGGAAACTTCAAAACCTTTCCCAAGCACTCTGTATTGCAGATTTGACTCATAATTGGGAGATAACTTTTGGGTTCTTAATGCGTTGATGAATGTTTTTCTTGCTCAGTTCAAAGCTTAGCTCTTTTAAAAATTGTCTGCAACAGTCTGTGGAACGCAATTGTGTATGGTTTGCCATATATAGAATATAAGATGCTAATGCTGCTACATATATAGCATTATAAAATAATTATTGTGACCATCGATTTGTTCTGCGTTTGCATGAATGAATATTAGCATAATAGTTTGTCCATATTATCAAATCCTCCTTTGGTTTTGGTGTAATTTGTTATAATTTCAGGTTTAGCCTCAAAAGTATATTATACATTAGGCTTTCCATGGTGTCAGTAGTTACATTTCTCCCGGAGCTTTTGAATGGATAAAACAGTCTTCAAATGGTTTACCAGTGTATCGCAATCCCAAAATATGTTTATGGCATATTTGTCTGGCTTATACGTCATATTCTGCGTAAAACGGGTACGTCCGCGATATCCATACAACTGCTCATCTATTGAAATACACTCAGAAAATGTGACGTAAATTCTCATTCAGCATTGTCCAAATATCTCGAAAAGCAGTAGCTTTATCTGTTTCATTGCTGTGTGGTCTCTGGCGTCCACAAATCAAATTGTGAATGCCAGTATGAATAAAAATTCCTATAAAAGCATTTAATTCTTCTACACGGAATGGCTCAAATGTTTTTATTTTCTTTGCTGTTCTGTCTATTTTTGTGTTGTAGTCGTTTACTATTTACAAAATATTGAAAATTTACTAAAAATTAAGATCTTTTGTAAGTCCCAGAGTTATTTTCAGTGATTATGCACATATTTTCGACAAAAATATCTAGTTTCCTGTACTATTTCCATATAGGTACCCGGGTACCATGCAATGCTGTTAAAGGTGTTTTTTTTGCCATTCACATAAGGGTTAAACGATTTCAGCTTGCTAATTTTATTCTTTGTCGATATAAATCAAAATTGTAATGGAAATTGAATAATAAGTGCAAGTTCCATAACGAATCAAATTGGATGCTCTACTTTCTGTACGGATCCAAAGATACAAAATAGACTTTAAAGCACCGTTCCATACTTGAGAGCTTATTATATTTTTGGTCGGTTATTGGTGGTGTAAATATCAAGAAGATCAAACACTATTTACAAAAAAAAATCGAATTCTTTAGTCCAGTAGACATCACCCTGTATTATTATGCCCAGAACATCACGATCTTCTGATTCCTAAATATTTACACCACCTATAAATACACAAATTAGAAATTACAGACCCCATCTTCAATGGTCTACCGATTCCCTCCAACGTACCAAAGCAGAGAGGAAGTTTCGCGATACCGTCACAACAGCAGCCGCTCGCTTCTTTAACGCTGGAAGAATATCCGCTGTGCGACCGCACTTTCCAGCAGAAGCAGCTGTACTCGAAGATGAGCGTGATGACATCCGAAGTACTGACCCTGGGATCGCCTAGCTGAACCGCGATATCAGCAGGTTGGTAAATGAGGACAAGCGAAACAAATGGTTGGATAATTGGAAAAACTGTTCAGTCAACTGCCAACTGGAGTTGGCAAGATGTTGTTCACAGTTCAGTCTCTTCTCCAACCCGACAAAAAAGGATGATTGGGTCCCGATTAAGTTTGCGCACCCCGAGAGACCCCGAGAAAGACAAGGCGAAAAGAAGTATTGTCCGCAAACTACACGATCTTCCAGTCTCTTACACACTACAACTTTACACGCCAACTGAAGCTAAGCCTTCAAAGGCAATAGGACCTGATGCGATATCAAAGCTGATGCTAAAACACCTAGTCGAGCGTGGATTAGAGTACCTGACAATGGTTTTTAACCTGTCAGTAAGGAGCTTAACAATACTCGATGTCTGGAAAATGGGTTGAGTGATCCCATTGCTAATACCTGGGAAAACCGCAAGCGAGGGACAATCATACAGGCCGATTTCCCTCCTGTCACCTGTAGCGAAGACACTCGAAGTTCTTCTACTCCCCCAGCTTACTCGTCAGCTACCTGCAGCTCGACACCAGCATGGATTCCATAAGATGCACAGTACCACCTCAGCATTATCCGCTATGTCACTCAGATCTCACAGGGCTTAAATCAGCAGAGGCCTTATGAACGGACTATGTTAGCACTTGTCAAAAGCCTTCGACACTGTCAGTCACGCAATGTACACAATGACCAACAACACGAAGAGATGGATAGTGAACTATCCGAGTGGCAGGCAGTCGTTCGTGGAGTTTAGAGACAAATGCTCAAAACCCCATAGAGTTAATTTAGGAGTCCTGTCACCGCTCCTGTTTAACTTCTACACCTCGAAACTCCCAGTTTCTCCACAGGGAGTGGATGTAATCACATAAGAGGACGACTACACTATATTGGCAACAGGTCACAGCGTTGATGAGCTCTGCGGTATGGTAAATGGTTATCCCAATGAAATCCACAATTTCTTCACAGCACGTAACCTGCAGTTATCACCAACGAAGTCAGACGAAGTAAAACTGAACTTAGGCATCCAGTATGGTCGCCTTCGTTGAGTGATACTCAGTGGAGAAATATTCAAAGCTGTCAAAACGCAGCCTTAAGGAACGTCACAGGCTGCCTACAAATTACCTCCGAGCACCGAGAAGATTCTGCGGCGTAAAACAAGAGTTGTTTTGGCACAACTTAGATCAGGATGGAGCAACAGACTTAATGTCTTTTGGTCCCGCATAGACCGTGCCATCCTCAACTTATGTCCAGCTTATGGCACCCTCATGACACCCTCCACATATTTAACTGTTCAGTCAACCCTACTTCAGTACGTCCTATGGATTTATGGACTCATCCTGTTGAAGTAGCACAATTTCTTGACTTGAACAACATGCAGAAAACCCAGATTGATTATTGTACAATTGTTTATGCTGCTAAAACAACAGAAATGTGGTCACTCAATTGGCTACCCGCTAATATTATGGCAAAGGGAGTTCCTCTTAACTCTGCCAAAAAGCTGCTTGATAGTATAGAGGAAATCAAGGACAATATTGACTATTGCACTCCCAAACCTTTATTCGGCAGAGAATTTTCCGTGTTGATCACTACTGGACAGAATAATATGCGATATTCATATTACGATAGTCCATTTAAGGTTTTCACTGATGGCTAAAAGAAAGGTGAAGCTGAAGGTGAACAGGCAAGGGTGTGTCGTTTAGACCTCCGGACCAATATAGTGAATTGTAGGTTCGTTTAGGTTTTATCGGATATACGGTGTTGATATTCAAATTAATACTGATAGCCAGGCTGCCCGGCAATCTTAAGTGTTATTTATGCAACACCCAATTTAATTCTGAAATGCCGGACATCTCTCAATGCCGAGACATTCTTCAATTGGACTATAAAGGTTTCGCTGATACTCTGGCAAAGAGAGGGACTTCACTCATAGAATAGGAAATTTATCGATTTCCATTGTGCAAAAGTATGACACTTGATAAACTCTACGAGTATTCACAAACAAGATTGTCCACAGAGACTACTTGTTTGGCGACAAGGGCAATATGACCTGAATATAATTGTCATCTATCTATTGCCGAACATGAACATTCTAGTAGCTATGATCACAGGTCACTGCTTGTTGGATTGCACGCCAGTAGATTGATCCTTCCATTTAACGACATCTATAGAAGTTCTCTCTACGAAGAATAGAAAGAGATGGAACACCTTTTCTGCCACTGCTAGGCCCTAGCAGATCTGAGATTAGGAGCATTAGGTAGCTGATTTTTTATTGCACGAGCTGACGAAACTGTGGACATCATGGTTTGGTTAAATACTCAATATTTTTTATGGTGGTACCGATTTGTTTATACTTTTAATCTCCATCTGTGCCATTACGAGGATGATATGGCCTGCACGTCGTATTTACTTCGATTACAACGAATACAACTTAGCAATACGGTGGCGATGATCACCGGCCATTGCACTTTCGCTTCAAATGCTGCAAAACTTGGGTTACCTTATCACGACTTCTGCAGAAGTTGTCCGAATGAGGGAGAGGAAGAGACCATCCTACACTTCTTTTGTAATTGTTCGGCACTGGGTGATCTACGTGCCAGGCTTTTAGGTGGGCGCTCCTTTAGTAACCTCCCCGGGTTATCTGTGAAGGAACTAAGTTGCATAGGCGCCTTTATTTGGGAAAGCAGATGGTTGATAAGACCGAACAGCAAATGTCCAATGATGGTCTGCGTTAGTTGAATTCCTTGAATTCTCAACTTCTTCTCCTCTTACTCCGCCAATTTCTACCTATACTTTTGTCTTGCAAACTTCACTTTGACACAATCTATAGATTTCCCTTTTCTTTTCTTTTACTTCTATTTCTCTTTTCTTTTTCTTTCTGTTTCTATTTCTCTTTAGGTACCACAAAGGGAACTTTCATTGGACCCAAGTGAGCTGTACGAGACGAAGGTTTTGGACGGATGCCTGATAACCTAACCTAATCTTCACTATTTCTTGCCAGATATCACAACGGTACCCTAAGTGTTTCACTACTTTACAGATCAACATATTTAACTTAACCTTCTCAGTTGAGTGGAGTCTAAAACGTAAATTTTATAGTGAAATCCTTCAAATTTCTCAAAACTATGAAAATCATAATGTCTGTTACTTTGTTATGTAATATGAGTAGGTGATTGGGTTCAAGTATCCGAATCTTAATCTGAGGCTTACAGTAGCAAATTATGTAAATCTTACAGAAATATTGAGTAGCAAGTAACGTCAGCCTATTAAATAATTGTTCATATTTACTTTCATCTTCTTATTTCTTTAAATTGTGATGAGTTAAAAATAAACAAACCGCACAAGTCTAAACCCTTTCTTAAATTTTGTTTTTTTTAGTTTATTTGTTAATTAAACATAATTAAATATTATTTGTAAAATCGTTAATAAAACGACAACAGAAAGCCAAAACTATATACGACTGACTACATTAAATTTGTGTAATATTACAACTGGTTTTGTTTTTGTTGGTTTTTGGAAACTAAAAATTTACGCTCACGGCAAACAAACTTGTTCGCATATGTGTACGTACATTAAAGAAGCAACAACAAACAAGTGACACATGTCAAAATGACAAATGTGTCAAAAATATATGAAAAGTTTTCTGTAAAATATGGTTTAAATTATGGACATAAAACCAAATAATATAAAAAAACTACGAAAAAAAACGTAAAAAGAATTAAAAATATAAGCAGCAAATATATTTTTTAAAGTTAAAGACAAGAGTAAAGTTACCGTTGTCACACAGAAATAAACTGGTGGTTAAATTTCGAATTTTGAAGTTGACATGTGGCGAAATTTCAATTCATTTTGACTTTAAATATGATCTGCGCCTTTTAACGTTCATTATTTTTTATATTTTAACAACAATATTTGGGTTTTGTTGCTTTTGTGTAACGACTGAGTGATTTGTATGAATTCGTAGAGAAGCTATAAAAATGTATTTTTAATAAATTTTTATGAGTTTCAATATTGATTTCAAATTGTCAATTTAAATGTAATTCTGTTTACTTTGTTGCCATTTATTTATTCATTTATGTATGTGGCTGTGTCTGTCTATCTATCTCTGCATGCGTATTTAATAAATTGTCTTTAATTTATGGCGAATTGAGGCCTTTAAGCCTTGAAATTTTATATTAATACATGTTTCTCTTATTTTTGTCAATTTATGTTAAATGGCATATTAAATGTCACTGTTTGGTGCCTTAAGGAAAAAAACTTTCCTATAACTTTTACGTACTTAAATGTTTATTTATTGGAAATTATTAAAATTTATTGATGAATAAAATAAAGTTTATGAAGTTTTGTTTAATGACCCACAAACATTTAAAAATTTACGTGAGTTTGTGATTGTATTTGTTCTACAAAGCAAATAAATTACTTTCTAGAATATGAGGCTTTTATTTAATTTGACATTTGGATAGTTATGATAAATACTGTTTAAAATTATTAGAACCCTAAACAAAATTTATTAACCCTATTCCGAATTTAATATTCAGCACTTCCTACACGATTTGAAGAAAAACATGCTAATGATTGACTAATTTTAACATTAAAATATGAACGAGTTAAGCCAAAATCAGAATGGCCGTTAGCAGAAACATGGACTTACAATCATGTAATGCCCAGGGTACTTCATTTCGAAGACCACTTAGAAAATTGTGTGATAGATCTACACCATTTCAAATTGTATTTCAAAAGTTTCAATAGTATTTCAGGAATTTTAAATTTAATTTCACAAATTTCTAATTGTATTTCAGAAATACAATTGGAAATTTCTGAATTACAATTGGAAATTTCTGAATTACAATTACAAAATTCTGAAATACATTTGGAACATTTTGAAATACAAATGGAAGTTTCTGAAATACAATTATAAATTTCTGAAAAACAAATAAAAAATTCTGAAATATAATTGGAATATTCTGAAATTCAATTTGAAAATTATTATGCAATATTTCATTATACAAATATTCTGATCATATGAAGGGTCAGACATATATTGAGAATTTATTATCTGTATTTATATTTTAAAAAGGATTCCGAATGAACTTGACTGTTTACCGATCGTACAATGATCATATTACTCACATTTTTTAATAAATTGGTATATGGTTCACGTATGTCTGTCAACCATACAAATTTCAAATTTGCAACAGCTACTCTTATCCTTCTGAAAATTTTAATGGGTTTCCACCTTTATTAACATCAGCAATAATTAAAGCAGTGCCTGCTCAGGGTTACTTGCTTGGTCGTGTGTTACTAGAGTAGCCTTTCTTAACAGGAATAAAATACTAAGGCATTGGGGTACTCCAGTACTCAGTACTCCACTACCGTCTGGAGTAATCGATCTTTGAATGACGTTCTAAAGTTTTTTTTAAGGAGATGGTATTTTCTAAACATGTGATGAAATTTGAGTTGGTGTGACTTTCTAGAGTCCATAAAAGTATCATTCTCAATCGCAGAAGTATATAGATTGAAATATTAGATTTAATCTAAACTGTACACATTTAACTTGGATTCCTTTGTTGAACTACTAAGCTTTGCATTTATGATACCTATACTAGCAGATCACTGTATTATTATTGACTCATGCATACGATCAGAAGAAAAAATTAAGAATTACTGAAGTCTGGCGACAAACATCTTACGACAAGTGTTAGAAGCCAGCATGTCATTTTATACCCCTATTGAAATTTGAGTTATACATTTTTGGAGTCCATAATAAAACCTAAAAATCCTTCAATCGTCAATACATGTCTTGAATCCAAACAAATTTAGTTCGGCACAGTTGATAAGTATTCAGCATAGAGTATCTTTTGAACTGCAGAACTCAAGTGTTAGTTTTAGAGTTTTAATTAAACCTGGATGGGACGGAAATTTGTATAAATCGGGAAATTCAAAATTATGTATGCGCCGCCAAAACAGGAGAATACAAATAAGGAAGCGAGTCAAATAACTAGGAGCAGTAGTAGATTGGAGACCACATTGATAGCAGAGTCGAAAAACTCATAGAATAAGGGTTTTCTACTGAATAGCGACAGGCTCGATATTACCGATTCCAACGTATGCGTCGATAGTATGGTGACATCCTTAGAGAAGAAGCTAAGGATGTCACGGTTTTTAGTAACCGGTTATAACCGGTTTTTTTGGTTAAGTCGGTTTCGGTTTTTTTAAATAGCTCACATATCGAATATCGAAGAAACCGGTTTTTTTCCTCGAATAGCTTTTAAAATGTGTTTTATTCCTAAGAGATTATTTTAGCCTTCATAAGGGATTAAAATTTACTGACGTTAACCTTCTTCGGGTCCAATTGACGTTCGAAATTAAATAAAAGTCATAAAATATCAAAAATATCAACTACACACTTTATGAAAAAATACAATTTTAATTTCAAAATGGGTCAAATTTGACAAGACAAGTTCTAAGAAAAAGACCTAAGTCCATCAAAAAATACAAACTAAACAATAGAAAAAGCTCTAAGTCCAAAAAACCTTTTATCTCGGCAAATACTTATTTTATCATTTTGCTTTTACGCACATTAAAAACAAAGAAAACTACAAAAAAATGCGTTTACAGAATTCAAAAATATTTACGCAAAAAAAAGTTTGAGTGTTTTTTGTCTCTCCTGTAAAATTTTAAAATATGGACTTAGAGCATTTGCTTGTTAAGCCAGCGATAGGTTTTTGACAACTGAGTTAGGTCTATGAGAGCAGAGTTCCGATCTGTGTGTTTTTATCTACATATGTTTCGGATATTAAATATCCGATAATAATTTTGAACTTCGATATTTTCAGTGCATCTGAATCTGTATAACAGTATCTCAATATGTGGTGAGGGATTGTTACAGATAATTATTAAGAGATTTTAGTGCAAATTTGAGATTCAGGGACATAAAAAGAGAAACCTCATCAGATATATTATTCAATTCAGCTTAACTTCACAGTTATGATGTAATTTGTCTGCCTATAGCTGAACGCCAATTCTTCTTAAGGAAAAAATATCCCAATTTCAATCCATGGTAATAATTTTTTTTATTTATAACCAAAAACATTAACCATCTAAAACAAAAATCTGTTCGACAACAAATTAAATTCAATAAAAGAAATATACTACATATAAATTAACAATTATTTTAAAAGAATCAAGGAATTGTTGCTAAAATTCGATCAGTTGAATTTACAATTTTTGTGTTGTTTCTGACTTGTTATTGTAAGTTCAAGGTTTCTTTAAGGGACTGACTTTCAAAATGAAATTAAAAGTTTATTTTTGGCTTGTTTTTATTAATTTAAATTCTGATTCTTTTTGGTTTGTTTCTATTTTTAACCAGTTTTAATTAGAAACAATATCAATTTTGTAGTTTTATTTATTTGTTTATAGTTTTTTTAGGTTTTAGTTTTTTATTCTTTTCTTTATAGCATTCAAACCGGTTGTTTGTAAACTTTAAGTGATCTTTAACCCACTTTCAGTCTTTTCATGAATTAAATAAAGTGCGAGTATTTTTTTCTTTTTATTATTTTTGGAGCGCGATCATTGAACAACGCATGTATTTATGAGTATTTACTATGGAAAACAATTTCAATTGTCGTTTCAATTTTAGACTGACCATGTGTATCTGGTTCTTGTGATAAGTGCGATTACATTTTCTGTTAGAAATGATTTAAAATACAATAATTTGCATATTTTAGATTGGAACAGTTGGAATATTTTGTAAAAAGAGGAAATGTCGATTTATTTTTGGTTATTACAAAAATCATCTTAATTAAGATTATTATTGCAAGGTTAGCTTAGATTACGATTTGAAGGTTCATAAACTCCAGGGGCCCATGAACCATCTATTACTTCTGAGGAATCTTGATAAACTAGCCAAGGATGTCTTTAAATAAATACATACTAAGATATTTAAGTTTGTCTTCTTGTACAGCCGTATTGAAAGAAATACTCAATCTTTCGGAAATCAGTCCTATCGTACAGTACAAACCTATCAAAATGCCAGTAGAGCCATAAATATTTTCTAACTTGATGAGGGAATCGGAATTTATTATATTAAATATTCAGAAATGGCCCCTTAACCAGTTCGATATTCGACTCATCAGTAAATATTGATCATGTTAACCAACTTAGAAGTTATGATTCGATTGCATATGAAAATAAAAACAATTTAATAAAATTATGGAATATTTAAATAGCCATGTGTTGAAATCACAAATTCTTTATTATAAATTAGATTGTCTCTTTAAATGTTATTACCAAATCTGATTTCGTTACCCTTCTAATAGGAAAATAATCGATTTTTAATATTTGCCTGCATAAATAGAAACAAATTTATTACAATTTATATTTAAATTGAAGATAGTGCGAATAGAAATGAAAAAAAACCAAAGTTATCTTTAATTGGGGACATTTATGAAAAATGAAAAATACATTTTCAGTCATTTGCCTAATGCCTCAAACCATCTGTTTTATTTAAAAAGTTGTTCTTTTATTTTGTATTCTATAAAACAAAACAAGTAGAGTGTTGCTGCAAAGTATTTAAATAAATTAATTTTTATGTGGCAGTTTCATTAAAATCCTATAAACAATTCAGCTGTTTATTCATTCTTTTTGTTATAAGTAAATATTACTGAAAATTCAACAAACTTTTCATTAAATGGTTTCAGTTTGTTGCTGTTGATTTGTACTCAATTCTACAAAATATTCATAACAATAAAGAAAAGAATATAACTGAGTGTTGCTCTCTACTGATTTGGCACAATTGTGACAGTCACAATAGACTTGTAGAATATTCAATTTTGTTTAAGGTCTTTTTAATTTGCATTTTGATCGAAACTCAAATAAAATATAGAAGAATAGAATTCTCGTAATAATGATTGCTGAAAACGAAGATGATGAATGAATATTGTTTAGGAGATAAAAAAAAGCAATAAATATACTATGTATTTAAATTGAATGGGAGGGAGACTATACAAATGTCTATACAAACTTAAGAAAATATCATTTAAATTGTGTATTTTTCTGTCCGTAATGTTTATAAATAGTTTCAGGGTAATTGTGAAGAAAGTTGCAAAATAATTACTGCATGATCATTTATTTGAAAAATGTATCTCAATAATTTTTATACATATGGGGGATTTCATGTCAAGTGAACCGATCGGTATGAAATTTGCACCAAGGATAGACCTATTGGATAGTAATCCAGACTCTGAGTTAGAGGGGGTCAAAATCTTACATTTTGTGTTTTTTCTCATCCATGTAACTTTTTACCTATTGTTCTTAGCAAAATGTGTCCCAAATAGTTTAGATAGCTATTTCTTCAATCTTTCGAAAAAAAATATTAGAAAAAAAGAATTTAATATTTTTTCCGAAATCAAAAACTTGTTTTACTTTTTTTTCTTCAAAATGGAGCCCTTTTTTTCTTAAAAGAAAGCTTAGATATTTTCCTTGAAGACCTATTTGGTCGCTTAGGGTAACTCAAAACATAAAATTTTTGACTTTTTTTGCAAAATCAAAAACTTTTTTTTCAAAATGGACCCTTTTTAATTTTTTTTTGCTCAAAAGAAAGCTTAGGTCCACTCCATTAAGAGAGTTTTAGTCGCTTAGTGGGATGCGAGTGGGATATATATCAAACTAAATGTTTTGTAACTCAAGATATACAATTTTTGATTTTTTTTGCAAAATCAATTTTTTTTCCAAAATGGGCTTTTTTTTCTAAATTTTTTTTTGCTTAGGTCCATTCCTTTAAGAGGTTTTTGGTCGCTTTGTAGGATGCGAGTGGGATATATATCAAAATAAATGTTTTGTAACTCAAAACATACAATAGGTCTAACCTTGGTGCAAATTTCATACCGATCGGGAGATATCGATTTTAAAAGTTGGTTCACTTGACATGAAATCCCCCATATGTTTATTCGTATAATTATGTAGAGTGCCTCACATAAGTTTGTGAATTATTAGACATACTGGAACTGGAGCCATATCATTCACATGGCTTTCATGTTTACGGTATTCCATGTCGTTTTAGCCATCTATCTATACCTGTCACATACCAAAATTCAACATGCTTATAATATTTACCTCGTAGAACCAACCCCAGATAGTTATAAAGCTTAAAATATGATCCAATTTAAGGTACGGTATGTCAGACAGTTGATCAAAGACAGCTGATCCCGGTAGACCATTGTGTTCTTGCAACGTTCTACTCATCGTTGTCCCACGTTGATAACAATCACTACTAACATTTCTAACAAAGTAAAGCACACTTTGCAGATCAACTTGACACGTTCAGATAATGATTTGTCTTCCGTCGAAGACAGTGTTTCACCATGCTTATACTTGGAGTATTCTTCCTTTCAAGTATTCCCTTGTCCTATTGTAGAGATGATGTTTGTGTTTCCGTTATTGTGTTTTGGTATATATATTCCAACCATTCCACAATTTTAAGACATAATCGTATCAGTCTTAATGTTTTAGGTGAGATCAGGACTTTAGTATAAAGATAAACCGCCCAAAGATGATGAGAAGATCATAAAAGTAAAAAAATATAATAAAGATAGGATCAAGGAGATAAAGTAGATAAAGTAGATATCAGGAAGATATGAAGAGAGGTAGATTCCTAGACAGTAATGTGAATAATGGTGGAGAGAGATAATCACACTAAAACTGGTGAAGCGATTTTATGAAATAACCAATTCATTCACCCAGAAATTATCAACATCAGATTGCAAGGATTCAACATCAGTATTGTCTCATTTGCATATAAGCGATTCTCAATTGTCGAGATAACTATTATCTGTACATATCCGTTTATCCCTACCAGATATTTGATATTGTCTATCACAATTTACAGCCTATTTGATCTCCTGAACCTCAGCCTAAAGAATACTACATTCATTCATAAGCATGAAATTAATCTTGATCAGTGACTCACATAATCTCTCTCTCTGTTATTAAGACACCTTATTCCCCAAAGGATATCGAAGATATGCCTCAGTATAGAACCATTATCACCCAGTTCATCGTAGAATCCTCTTTGCCATTTTATCCTATGGCGTTGTAGTCTTCGATAATGACAGATGATATGTTCCACAGCACGACATACTACAAAAATCCAGAGTGTCATTGTGCCATTTCCTAATTCCCACAAACATCAACAAACTGTAGCTAACCAACCTTAACAGCAATTTGGTTCCTATCACGTCTAAATTGAGCCATTTGGATCTTGACACTTGACCAAAGCAAGCTCGTGCGCCACCTTATTTCCTTGTACGTTACAATGCCTCGGTACCAAGCACATCCTAACATTGTACATAACCATTAGCCACGTAGAGCTGTCCTACTTATTATCTTGCTATTGACCACGTGGCACTTCAAAGCATTCAGCACAGCTTGAATATCCACATAAGTAGTTAGATATACCCATCTACACGCAGAGAAAAAATATAATTGGGCATGGTTACTGTAACCATTTAAATAGTGTTACAAGATGTTTAACAATATAGTCACATTAACTATTTACATGATTGTGGTAACCATTATATGGTTAATTTACATGATTGTATTCACATGATTGTATCAATTATATATATGGTTACAGTAAAGTAAATATATGTTTGTAGCAACCATATTTATGATGAATAATTTTATCATAATATATTGTTCTCAGATTATGATAAGCCTTAAGCCGAGAGCAACATAATATGATAAGAACTTCATCATATGAATGGTTGTCACAAACATATATTTGTTTACTGTAACCATATATATGGTTGATACAATCATATGAATCGTAAATTAACCATATTATGATTAAAACAATTATGTAAATGGTTACTGTGACTATAATATAGTTAAAAAACTTGTAACAATATTGAAATGGTTACAGTAACCATGCCCAACTATATTTTTTCTCTGCGTGTAGTTACGTTCGCCACTGATAATTCTGAGGCTTTCAGGAGCGCCAAGACCTCAGAATGGAAGACGCTGCATTCATGACGTCCGAATTCTGTCTCCTCTGTGAACAGCTCCTGCGACGATATCTCTGTACATAATGCACAACCTTCCAAAAGTCAATCGGATCGAAGTCAGTCGTCCTTTTTTTGGAAACGCTATTGGAGGTGTAATTCCAAAATCGAGAACCGATACTCTTTAGGCACGCAAGTTATGTGAAGCTTGCTTCCATGTTTCTTATGTCTATCTAATCTGAGAGCCATTTCAGATTCAATACTTAATCGCAGACTCCTATTCATACCTATAGAATTCCTGTTTTTGAGTCTTTCTTGGGTGTTTATCTTCCAAGATAATTCACTATTCAGGAAATGCCCCTTCATTCAATTTTAGCACCATTCCAAAAAAAAATCTTCCAAAATCTTCAACCTCTTATGTATGGTCTTGGCTCATTGTAGATTTATGTGCTGTCGTTATTATGTTCTGGTTTCATAGTCAGACCTGAGAGCGGAAAATGGTTAGCATGGTATTTGATGCTAATTATTCACCCGAAATCAAGACAATTTGGTCCGTGATTCCTGTATTGCTTCACGTGATTTTCTAGCATCGGTCAACTCAAGTATATCAAACTTTTTAATTTTGTCTGTAAAGACTAGATTCAACCCAAAGATACAATAATATTAACATGATCGATTATCTAGATTAGCTAATCTTATGTACATACCTTATTACCTTCGTATATTTGAACTTAAGAGAATACCCAAAAGTGATCGTCCTTCTCTTAATGAAATCAAAATTTATTTAATTCTTTTTGACATATTTAAATATTTGCCTAAATTCTATTATCACCTAATTTTAAATGTGTAATACTTGTTTTTTCCACTTTTAATTAAATACAGAATTATTCACATTTTTATTTACAAATAAAAAAACCTGGATTCTATTTTTATGGGCACGAGACAGCTTTTGTCTCTTTGATAGTTAGAGATTCCGAATTTAAAAAAAAACCTGCTGAAAACAACATGTTTTAACAGATTCTAGAAATATTTGGTAGACAAACATATTTTTTGTAGCTTAGATCTGTTTAACTACTTTTGATTGTTTATAAAAAAAAATTATGATCAATAGTGACTCAAATTATATGTGATCAAATTAAAATCATAATTTATTATTAACAAGTAGTTAAATAAAGAATTAAGCAAAGACAACATTATGTTATAGAGCAAAAGGCGGAAAAATGTCTTAAACATGTTTTATTTTTGGCTGTTGCTTTTGATGGTGTTGCTCCAGGTCTGTCTGTAGTTTTTGTCATTCAATATTTCTTTTATTTATTGTTTAACAATAAATTTAAATAAATAGATTTTTAATATTTTCTTTAATTTGTTGTTCAATGCATTTGTTTTGTGTTTTAGGGTAGGTTGTGTTAGAGTTTTTGTATCTTGGCGATACATTTGTTGTATAAAATTTTTTGTTTTGTTTACACCTTATTTCATTGGAATTTGTTTATGATGATTATCATATTTTTTCTATAAATCGTATGCTTATACCCTACATCATATATGTACTAATGTTCAGACTTAGGAGGTATCTACAAGATATTAAATGTTAATGACAATGTTTGTAACTTTAGAATCAACAATTTAAGTCTCTTTAATCGGCTTATTATATTTAAGTCGATATTTATTGTACTAAAAGTTGCTACGATAATATTTCATCCTCTTAATGAAGAAATTAAATCTACATATGAATTGAATGGTAACCCCTAGAGCTTTCGATTAAGCTTTTTAAGAGAAACTTGAAATCTGATATGTGGATGCCTAGAAGAGGGAATTTTGGAAGTTAATTTAAAAAAGTAAATAAGTAATAATGTTGTAAATATAGAACAAGTCAGAGTGCTATATTCGGCCTCTTTGTAAAATAAAATAAATGTCCAGGATTCCAGACATGGAATTTCACATAGAAAGTTGTATTATGCTTTAAATTAAACCTTAATATATTTGGTCGATTCACAAGATCTCCTATCATGTCATATTGTCTTAATGTTCTAATATTTCACAATGATTTGATAATGTTGTTATTGTCTTTCAAGTATCAAATATCCTAAAATTATACTACTATTTATGCTATGTTTATTGTGTTATCGTAACCAAACAGCAGAGATCTGCGCCGAACGTCTAAGAGCCAAAAATTGTCTTTTATTAATTTTTATAAAATTTTGATGGTAAATTTTTCTTAAAACTACAGAATATGTATACAGTATCATCATTATTTTGGCTATTAAGTAACTATATGGTTATTTATAGTGCTGTAAAGTCAAAGGTTTTTTCTTGTCATTTCAATATTAGAAAAATGTAATTTTTTAACTTTTGAATAGAAGTATCCTGTGCTCTTTTCTTTAAAGTTTTTTTTTTTTGCAAATTAGAACATGTTTTTATAAAACAGTTAGCAGTTAACCATTCCACGAAGTTATTATGGAGTTTTTGCGTGTTCTTTTTATATAAAAGTGAAGTGATTCGGAACTAGTTTTAAATCTATAGAAACTAAATTAAAACAAAAAAGTTTGAAAGGCCAGAACAAATTAAAAGGGGCTATTAGAGGTTAAGTGTAAATTACATCTTATACTGTAAAGTATCAAGAGTAAGTACTATAACTTTCAGCTGCCATTCCAATAACCAGATCGATTTCAGTGCCTTCATATTTTACACATTTTTTTTTGTACTTTTTTGGTCAATTTCAAAAATTATGTAAGTTTGAGAGTTAGCCGTAGCTGATTTGTCCAAACCATGTATTTATTTGTATGTCGAAATTTTTTCAATGGATCATTTATGTTATTTTTAATTATAAACCTAATTGAAGCCATTTTCAAAAATTACATACTTTTATAACGTCAATGTTTATATGGCCAACGCGATGGATTAAGTGTGTTGTTCTTAAATGTACACCAAATTTCAGGCATTTACATGAATAACCTAATTTTTCCGATAATTTAAAAACGTCCATGATTGTTTGGCCAAACCCTGTATATGTAATCCGAAATTTGTACGACCATTTTTATACCCTCCACCCCAATAAGTGGTGAATGAGGGTATATATAAGTTTGTCATTCCGTGTGTAACATTGAGAAATACTCATCTGAGACCCAACAAAGTATATATATTATTGATCCTTATGAAATTCTAAGTCGATTGAGCCATGTCCGTCTGTCTGTCTGTGTAAAACACGCTCACGTCCAAAATAGACAAACAAAATTAGTATAGCAGTTTGGTATTGAAAGTCAGCAAAACCGGTTCAGTGGAACCAAAATGTGAGACAACCTAAAAAAAACTGGATAATTTTGTGTGCTTAAAAAAATTACAAAATTAAATTTTTTGTTGATGGGCCCATATTTGACCATAGCCCCCATATAAAGTTCACTTCCGAAAATCACTTAAATAAGCATAAATATCGCTATTAAATTGAAATTCGTCATAAATAGTTCCCATATTTACCAAAATCACTGTACCTAATTCTATGAAGATCGGCCAATAATTGGTTATAGCTGCCTTATAAGGACCACTTCCGAAAAACACATTAACCTACATAAATATCTAAAAAATTTCAATATCAAAACAAAATTTTACACAGATCCGTAGTTTATATTAAGAAATCATATTACAGGATTTTGTGAATATCGGTCCATATTTGACCATAGATCCCATATAAGGTCCACTTCCGAAAATCAGTTAAGTACTCATGAATCTCTTATAAATACCTTTATCATGCTAAAATTCGACACAAATAATACTCATATACATAGAAATCATATATATACAAATTTTACGCAGATTGACCGATAATTGGTCATAGCTCCCCTAAGGCCCATAATAAAAAAAATCGATATCAAAATGAAATTACGCACAGATCTGTAATTTGTATCCAGCAATCATATTACTGTTCTAATAGGCATTTCAATTATAAATTACTGAATTAGATGCAATTTTTTGTACATTTGAAATAAAATATCTTCTGCGTTAACTAGTCTTTCTAAAAATTTTTATATTATTTCAGTTGTTATACCATCATATTAGTATTTAAGGGTATTTAAGATTCGGCACGGCTGAATATAGTACTCTTACTTGTTTTTTATAAAATCCCAAATCTGGGATCAGAATACGCAAAGTAGCCTTGGAAACCTACCACACCCGAAGGAAATGTGGACCCTATGTGCAAAATTGTAAATAATACCATTTTTGGTATTTTCGCACCAATTTTTAGAATTGTGGGATTCTCTTAGACCTTTTGACAAGTTTTTTACACTTTGTTAGTGGAAACATATAAAACGTTAAAAATTTCATTGAGTTTCGTTAATAAATAAAGATTTTATTACATATCAAGTGCAATATTTTTGAAGGACGGAGTTTTAAAGTACGACCTTTATTTTTAAAAAAGCGGACCAAGGTATTGCAAAATTTTAAAATTTTCATGGAAATTATTAGGGATAAATAGCATACGCAAGAGCGCTTTCCAAAAATATAAAAATCTTTGAAATCGGATGAGAAGCTTCGCATGGTTAAATAGATGAAGTAGAAATTTTAATATTTCTGAATTTTTAATCCGTATTTTATACTGTTTGACAGTTTATGTGAAGAATGTTAAACAAAGTAACAATTGTGTAGGAGATTTTTTGAACGACCCGATTTGAATTTCTTTCGAATTTATTTTCTTTCTCTTATATATTTGCTGCGGATTATGTAGCGGCAAAATGAGTTCAAAAAAAGATAGATAGTTAAATATGGACCACACACAAATATGCGGCAGTGGTGGTGGAGGTTTTTATGATTTCTTAATTAAACTGAAAAACAACATACAATATACATAATCCTTATGGAATGAAATGAAAACACACCTTAATTCCACATTTCAACAATTTGAATAAAATTGTGGATACAAAAAAAAACCGCATAAAAAACAATTTCAATACGATGACATGCATTTGTCTTAAATAGATTTAAATACTTAACTTATCTAATAAATTCAAATATGTACCCTCATCAAGCACCATAATTTTGTAATTTATTGTAACACAATTTAAATATAATTTAAAAAAATTAATTGGAATTTCAGTCAATAAATGTAACGAATTTACAAAACTTCATGATGTGAATAACAAATTTATGGGTTTTGAAAACATTTAAAATACATACGACTAAATAAATAAATATTTAAAACATACAACAAAAAAAAAAACATAAAATTATGTAAATTTCTTATTATAATCAGCAGTTGAACATTAAAGGTGTACAATTAAGCAAACAAATTTAAATAAACAATTTATTTGTTTAGTTTTGTTTTTCTAGTTTCAAAAAGATAAAAACGAGATAAAGTATTGAAGATAAATTCAACTGTCAAACTTTAATTATAAACGATAATTTGTGACAATTTGTTAATGAATTATGTAAATAAATTTTAATGTTGTCTTTAGATATTTTTTTATTCTCATTTATACAAGTTTTATAATAATAATTAATTTTTGAAAATATTTTTGCTAAATTCTAATAAATAAATAAATAAGTTTTCCTTGACAACAAATAAAAATAAATATGAAAAACGTCAACAGTCAACCAACCTCCCTTAATGGCCAACACTTTTCAAGCGTTGCCATATTAGGTGTTAGTTATTTTATTTTTAAAAAAATCAACTCTGTGTTTTTGTTTTGTTTTTTTTTTTATATTTTGTTTGTAAACAACGTGTAATTTATAAAGTGTTTTTTCTATGTCACTCACTCACTCCTCAGCACTCTCAACAACAAGTTCATTAAGTTGATTTTGTAAAATGTTTGTTGCATTTTTACTTAGTTTGATTTTGTCATGTTTTTCCATTGATTTGTGGTCTTGTCTAAATTTGGTTTCATTTTGTTTTAAAAACAGAAATTATTGTGCAAAAAGATAATAATTAAAATATAAAAAAAAATACATCATATAGAAATCCACGTTATATTGACCATAAAATTATTTTAATGTCTAAATAAACGAATTTTATGTGCTTGTTTTTGTCTTGACATTATTATATATTTTTTTAGTTTTTTTCCACAAATGTCAGACAGTTAGGAGCAACATGGATATTAAGGCATTAATAATCGATTATTTTTAGGAAAAGTGTTTTTTCTAATGGTTTTAATAATTGACAGTTAAACTCCGTTTAAAGCTCAAAACATTTTTCATGCCACCAATATTGATTAATATCGAAATTATTTTATTTACTTTGTTATATAGAACCAGCTAGCACGGTAGTATATTTGTAACTTATTTAAAGCTTCCAGTTGGTACTCCTGATGTTTTACAGAACGGACATCGTATTGCAATACCAGTTTGCATGCACATTATTAACAATGTCCGATAAATAGATTCTTAGATTTACCCATGGATCATTGGCGGGCGAATGCCGATACAAAATAAGAATAAATCCTTTCTCTAGTAAAAGTGTGATAACAGTCCAATAACCGTTTCGGCTGCCTGAGTTCAGATAAATTGATACATTGCACAGTGGTCGGTGCTATATGGACTCGGCGGCCAAAAATACTTCCAGTGTAGGTATCAACTTGTAATTTCGGTCACAGCTTTATAAATATGTCAGAACTATTTAATGATAAAATGAGAGTGGTTGATGGCTCATACCCACCCCTACCATACCTTATAATAAGGATATTACACACATTTTTTTTTTCAAAATGGGCGTAATTGGACAATTGCCACACCCACTCCCCATATAAGTGAAACTATAAACTTTTTAAAATGGATAAAAAATTAAAAATCAATAAGAATTCTTACTAAAAAAATTGCAAACTAAATCTGGGCGAGGTCCACCCGCTCATGTGAGATTAATAAAATCGACTCCTTTTAGGCAAGCCAATCAGAATACATATGTATTTTGAACTTTTGTTTTTAAACGATTGCATTTTTGACAAAATTTTTAAATTTTTTTGCAATTATAATTTAATTGCATTGAAACAGACTTTCTTCAAATGTGTAGCCCTCATTTTTAATATAGTTTTTCACGACATCCTTCACTTTTCGAGCTTTTTCAGTATTCTAAGCACCAAATATCAAAAATATGTGAGCGCGAAAGTTTGCAATTATAAAATGTGACTATTGTAAAAACAATTTATAATAAGGACCAAATTCATTAGATAAAAATATTAAAAGTCCGTGGAAAAGAAAAAAACAAACACAATTCTTTACATGCATAACAATAACAAAGCAACGCGAACATAAACTAACAAAACACCTCACAAAAATTCAAAGTTGGACATCAAAAACAACGAGGGCGCTTTGGTGTATGGGAGAAAAATCAAAGACATGCAAAAGGATGCAGCTGAAATTTCCAATTTTAGAATCTTGGAATATTAACTAATAAACCAGATAAAATCCCATTGGTGACTTCAAGGGGGAACACAACTAAAAATCTAGTTGAAATTGAAATATATGGACGAACGAACACTAAAAATGACACTGGGCAAATATTATTTTTATAAAAAATACACAAGAAGCTAAACACATTGTAATTATCTTAGAATTAAGTTAATACCTTCCAATTCAATATTAATTTTGATTTATTTCAAAAAATCATTTTTTTATATGGTTGTCATTAATTTAAAGTTGCGCTTAATTTTCCACTTTTTCATTTTGCAAAAACCAACTGTCAACATGCACTCACTTTTGAAGCTATTCCTGAAGAGTATAGTTGGAATAAAACAAAAACAACTATAAATATTAAAACCTTGTTTTTATAAGAAATAGTGATGACACATTTGGTGCCAAACTTTTCACTTTGTTTTTTTATTTTTGGCCTATGGGATCGACCAGTGTGCATTGGCGAGATAATTCCGATACAATACAACCACAAATAAAAACAAGTAAAAAAGTATGGTCAGTCCAGCCCGACCATATAATACCCTACACTAAGTAAAAGAGCAAAAACATTTTTCTTTTAAAATTTCAATAGTTTATATTTTGGAGTGATTTTGGGAAGTGGGCCTTATATGGGAGCTATGACTAATTATGGACCGCTCTCCATGAAATTAGGTCGTGTGAATTATGTCTATGTTAAAGTTAACTATGTTGAATTTTGTGTGTATATTAACATTTTTAAGAGATTTATGCACGTTAAAGTGATTTTTGGAAGCGGGTATATATGGTAGCTATGACTAATTATGGACCGATCGTAACAAAATTTGGTGACATGAATTTTGTATATATAAAACTTATTTGGAGCGAAATTTATGGAGATACATATATAAATTAAACATTTATGACCGATAAAGTTCAATTTCGGAAGGACATTTGTATGGGGGCTAGGTGAAATAATGTACCAAATTTGATTGAAATATCTTCAAAATTGCGACCTGTACTCTGCGCACAAGGCTTAGGCGATGCCGAGGTCAATGAGAATCTATTATGGGCAACGAGTTTATTCAGAGATGTAAAGTTGTTCATCATGATACTCGACGTTACCCCATAAAAGAAAAATGTGGGGCAGGTCCTTATTGTCTCAGTAATAGAAACAGAAATGGGACGATACACCTTGTTAAGTATCTTCATTATATCAACAAAAGACTAATAGATAATCAGTTGGCTTATCCACTTTTGCATTTTGCGAACACCACGCAGACACTCGGCCCTCATTCTTCCGACATTGCAGCTTTTGATGCGTATCACTAAGTTTACTTCAGAGTATATTTCATACAGTTCGTGCTTAATTCTACGCTTCCGTCTAAAACAATGAGATGTTAACCTCATCTGAGTCAGAAAATAGTAGTCCACCCCTCTCAGACAGTGAAGGTAACAATAGGCAGTCAAGTCTGAGGACCAAACGAAGAGTAACATCAAGAAAAATTAGAGTCTTTCTTAAATCCTAATACTCCAAAGTGTAATTCATTCTAGACAAGATTGGCACGAACGGAATCATGACCAAGAAGATCGCGCTCCTATGGAAACTGAAAATTACGGGTCACGTATTTTTTGGTAGCTAATTTCAACTCTGGAAAGCTTCAACGGGGATACTTGGCTTGGACGTTTTCTCAAATTATTATCATGGCAAATGTAAGGTATGTGGAATGATTTATGACTTAAACTCATTACGGCTCTGATAATTCCTATGAGACCTCGGACAATAATTTCGTTACCAAAAATAGGTAATATCGTCAGCAAGATGCTGAATATCTGTAGCTTCCGAATCCCAGCATTTCATGGTCTGCCTGAATACTCGATCTTCTCAAAAACAGCAGTTACTTTTTAAGCTCACTAATTTTGCAGGAATATTACACTCAGGGTTGTTTAGCATCATGTTGAAATTCAGTGGTTATCAGAGTCAGCTCAATGAGTATAATAATAGTATTTATTCTCCTCATCAATTTAAGGTAAGACTCGGAGCAAGTTGTATCCTTTCCGATATATTCACATCTTCCCATCCAATCAATGATATTGCTAGATCGTCGGCGTAACAATACATACGGAATTCTAAGTTATTAAGTTCTTCAAGATAAAACACATTGTTGACTGACCCACAAGTCCATATTATTAACTATTAACTCTATTAATTTAATGAAAAATGTTGATCCAAAATGTTTGCTTTCTCCTTAGTATCGTTGACAATAAAATTAATCCCCAGAGTAGAAGGAATTGAAGCACCGGTACTGTTCCAAATCCTCTTGACAAAGAACCAGAGACTATTGCTGCTCTTCCAGGGTATCAATTATTGTAGTACGTATTCGACATTCGTACCTAAGTCGTTCCTCATCAAGTATTCTTACAATGTCGTTACGTGCTCTGACGGCCTCGCAACAAGTTCTATTGAACCAATTTTTCTTCTTGGTATGATGCTGTATCAACAGCTGTATCAATATTATCGTCTAGGACTTTAAGTTCTCAAGGAAATTTTTAAGCTCTTTCCAGTAATGAAACACAATACGTTCTCCTGTTTGTCCTCGTCATTGCAGCGTCTACAGAAGTCGTTGTACGTCGAAAGTACACCAGCTATGAAGCAATCCAGAACTTTTATTTGCTGAAGAAAGTAATTTAAATCGATACTGCTAATATTTCATTGGAATTTAGACCCACATAAATTAATTGGTACAAAACTTAGGAATAAGCCAAATAAAAAATTTATAAGTTCCTGGTGAATGAGCTCTTTTGGTGTTATACAAGTGAAAATGGTAGACATTTCTCTTGGAAGTAACACTCGGAAAAATGTCTAGCACTTTTGGCCTGAGCCAGTGCCCTATTATCTTCCCTCCACGGATGTAAATCTGTTTTGGGTAAGGTAGGATTAAATCCGCCTTGCTAGCTGATTGTAAACCAGCGCCCTGTTCTCACTATGCAAGGATCGGTGTTACCAAATCCAGATTTAATTACTCCCTAGCACTGCTCTGTAACTTGTTTATATTTTTTTTTATTCTCAGCGGCTTGACACACATCTTACTCGTTCACTTGTACAACTAAGTTCCTGGAGAATGAGCTCTTTTGGTGTTGTACAAGTGAACGAGAGCAGGAACTAGTGGCGGTACGTGTCATCTGAGAGTTCACGGAGCAACACCAAGTTGGTCTCAATAAAGGAGAAATTCAATTTACATTTGTGGATGAATAAATAGTGTTAAGCTCTTAATACAAAAATAAACTGTGAAAGTGAAAAGAACAAAGATAAAGTGTTTTAAATTATATGTTAAGGACCTTGGACTAGACTGAGCGCTACCCCAGCTTCAAACCCGGATTAACCAGAGGTTCTTTACAAATTTAAGAAGACAATTTTAAAATAAGTTTACAGTATTCTTGATTTAGCAGGGAGGCAACATTTTTGGGACCTATTTTCAACTGCAGGACACAATAACAAAACACGTGTAAAATTTACACTCAAAGTACACGCTTGTACGCACATAAAATTTTCTGAAAATAAGCTAATTCACTTAATTGTGAATAAATTCGAAAATAATCCATTGATTTTTATGATCGATATCTCATTTTGTTCCTATTACATGTGGGTTTACGATAAAGCAATAAATCTAAACAATTTCTGCCGTTTTCGATTTTTCATGATTTTTTTAAAACAAAAAAATTTGATATTTTTACATAAAACATATATTTTTTGCTTCAATTTGTTATTATAATTCCGAAACTACTGAATCGATTAAAACGCAATACATACGTAAAAATTTGTACGTAGCATGGGAAAAATGTTTTCAATATTCAATCAATCGAAAGAAGAACATTAACTACTCAATTTTATGTATATCAAACAAAAAAGTAAAATTTTGTGAAAATGAGCTAATTCACTAAATTGAGAATAAATTCGTAAAGAGTCAATCGATTTTTATCTTCGATATCTCATTTTGTTTTTATTATACGCGGCTTTACGATAAAGTAATAAACCTGAACAAGTTCTGCCGTTTTCGATTTTTCATGAGTTTTTTAAAACACAAAAATTTGTTATTTTCACGTAAAAAATATATATTTTGCTTCAATTTGTTATTATAACTCGGAAATTACTGAGCCGATTAAAACGCAATATATAAACAGATTAAAGGTTATGTAAATTTTAACTTTTCTAAGTTTACTTCAATAATATCGGACTAATCGTTTTTGAGTTATCATAAATTATGTGGCGAAACATCTAAAAAAATTCACAATTTCAGAAAAAAAAAATCTATCCATAGAATTGAAAAATTTTACCATTTTTGTACTTAAGTAACCATGATGCATCAAATCCATATAGTGGTTAGTGAAGCCCTTTTTCGCTGTTGACCTGTGTAATAACTATGAGAGGAAATATTCTGAATTATGTAAATATTATTAATCGCTTATAATGTCATGAATATAAACAGTGTGATATTTTTTTATTCCAAATGTAAGCTGATTTTCTGTGAAATAAGTTTCATGATATTAATTAACTCCAAACTTTTAAGCAAAGAACAGAAAACAACTTGCTGTTATCACAAACATTACTCAAATTCTTAAACCATTTATTAAGTCAATTAAATTTCCAATACCCTTATGGCCCTTTATTTTTTATAAAAGCACGTGCCAAAAATTTTGGACGATTATTATTCCCCGAGCAAGTTTGCCCAAAAAATTATAAAAAATAAAGGTGTTCACAAAGCCAAAGCAACAAAAAAGAAGTTATGAATAATGAGAATAAAAATTATGGTGATGATGTAAAAATATCAAAATGTTAAAGAAAAAACAAAAGTTGTTTGGAATGATATTAAAGTTTTTTTTTGTGTGTTTTTTCCACTTTATAATGAGTTTTAAATTTAAAATGGCTCGTGCTTAACTGCTACCGACTTCTTCTTCTTTTTTTACACTTTATTTAAACAACAAGAGTCGTAATTTTAATGTACAACCAAAACAACAGACATCTGCTGTCTTAACAGATGGAACATTGTTAATACGTCTTTGTTTATGTTGTTTTTAAGGGGGAATCATTTGGAAAAAAAACTCGTACACTCACACAATAAATGGTACTCGTCCACAAACATTTATATATTTACTTGCAGATACCCAGTAGTTAATGGTAGTCAATGCATCCCTTCTAGACACTTATTGTCACTAAGATCTGATCACTTGGCTAACTCCAATTTATATATTTTGGGCCATTTGACACGTATGATCCCTTTGTAGTGCAGAGAGAAGTCAATTGGTTACTTTATATATCCTAGGTAATCTAGACTGAAGACAATTGTCACTTAAATGTCTCTAAGTAATCTAGAGTGTAGTCATTTGTAACGTTTATTTTCCCACGAAATCCCACTCATGGCATCTATTCAACTACAAAATTATGTCATACGCTTGGAGTCATCATTGAAAAACTGGTGAATAAAGGTGAATGAGCTGAAAAGTAAACATGTTACGTTCGTTCTAAGAAGAGGTAATTGCCCACCTGTCAATCTCAACAACGTTAACATACCTCAGTTTGATTATGTCACCTACCTTGGTATTCTTCTAGATAGACGGCTTACTTGGCGCCGTCACATAGAAACCAAGAGACGTCACATGAAGTTAAAAGCCTCTAGCTTTCATTGCTTAAAGTGCAGTAATCAATGTTGACAGGGAGATAAGGTACACTTCCCAAAATAGACGCATGGCCGGTGCCAGGCCTCCATGCTCCTATAGTGTTTAGCCTAACCGCCGAATTGATGGCCAATTGTTTGGCCATGAGATCAGCAGGTAGCCAGTGCATCATAATGAACAGAGAACGAGATGGAGTACTTCGTTGCGCACCCGTAATCATTAGTGCTGAGATTCGCAGGATTCTCTCGATCATCCCATAATAGGTAGATTTACCTAGAGCCTTCCACCATACTAGTGCTCCATACATTAGTATGGACTTTACCACCATGTCGAAAAGCAATTTCGCATTTCTAGGGCTAATTCCTCAGGTCTTTCCAATGGCTCTTCTGCAGGCATAAATAACGATAGCCGCTCTCGCATGGATATTCGGGCTCCAGGATAGTTTAGAGTCCAGAATAATTCCCAGATACTTAGCACTATCCGAGAGCTTAAGTTCCACACCGTTTAGACGCGGTAATGGGAACGAGGGGATTTTGTACCTTCTTGAGAAAACCGAGTCCACTAGCAGTGCTCCACTGGCTGAGTGTACTAAGTGAAGTCTGTAGGCATTGTAATTATGTGTCCAAGTGTTTACAAGAAACGGTTACTGCAACATCATCAGCATATGCAACAGTTTTGCACTTCATGGAATCTAATTTCATGAGTAGTATATTGATGTGGAGTGGCCATAAAACCCCTCCCTGTGGAGTGCCTCGGTTCGCTACTCTAAAGATATTAGCAGTTCCCATAGAAGAGATAATGACTCTATTGGCCAGAAGTCTACCTATGAAGCGGATAAAAGACTTATCTATATCCAGACCGCCTAAAGCCGAAATAATCGTCTCTGGCGTCACATTGTTAAAGTCCCCTTCAATGTCCAAGAAGGCCACCAATGCATATTCTTTGTGCTCGAGTGATTTTTGTACAAATCCCACAAGCGAATATAAAGCCGTCTGAACAGATCTGCCCTTCATGTAGGCATGCTGAGACAAAGAGAGTAGGTTCGGGTTAATCGATGAACGAAGGTGCAGATCAATCAACCTTTTCATGGTTTTCAAGAGAAAGGACGATAGACTGATAGGCCTAAAGTCCTTGGGTCTAGTATGAGAAGCCTTCCCTCCTTTAGGAATAAAGGCTACGGTATATCTGGTACACGACTCCAAGCTAAGCAGGCCGAATATACACGAATCAACCAGGTTATAATTAAATCCTCATTCCGTTGCAAGTCAGCCGGAATTATGCCATCAGGACCCGGAGATTTATATGGGTCAAAGCTACGCAGGGCCCATTTCAGTTTGTCCTCGTTTATGAGAATTGTGACTTCAAAAGGCCCAGCAGAAGATTCCGCAGTGTTTCCCTCATATGGGGGGACACTGCAAGGGAAATGAGCGTCATTCAAAACCTCTAGGGTTTCCTTTCCGCTAGTGGTCCAGCTGTCGCTCGATGTCTGAATATAACTCGGGACAGCGGCCGAAGTGACATTGGTAAAGGAAGAATTCATTGGCTAGCAAGAAAACTTCTGCAGATCCAAACCCGATCCAGGCTCCGTAGAGCAGATCTACCAGCCCGCTAAGATGAGTGCCAGTTAACCATGTAGGCTCTCTTATTGAGGAGCAAATAGTTTTAATTTTAGTTATAATATTTAAATACTTATTGTAAGGTCTATAAAAGGCAGATTCAATAAATAAAGCATTCAAAAAATTTGAACTGCACCTTAGAAAGTATTTATTGTGGTGGGTGACACAAGTAGTCTAGTGAGTTGACGGAGGAAGGTTTGTTTCCTGATCAAGTAACCAGTTAGGTAGCTAATAGCTAGTAAGATAACCTATATGTGAATCCAATGCTTTGACTACTTGGGACCAGCTAGCATTTAAAATTCCTATTCATGTAACTCCTTATGTAACTGGATGTCAACCTAAGTGACAGGTAAAATCACTAGTTCAAAACAGAACTGCTGGGTACTGACTGTATCACGTTTAAGGTGGTGGTAGATTGCCGAACTTGGTTGCGTTGATTAGTGTGTCTTGTGTTAACAACAAACACATCATGAATAAATCTGCCTACATGAAAAAAATAAAATTGAAATCAGTGTTCGTTGTCTTCTTCTAGGAATTCACAACTACATTCCAACATTGTATTTATGGAAGTATGGTTATACATATTTATGTGGATTTTTCATATGTAGGTGATAGAAATTAAAAATATTAAGATAGCTGTTGCTTATAACTAAAAATGCATAAATAATTTTTAAGTTTGTTTCTCTACTTAAAATTTTACTTTAATTTATCACATGTGTTTGTTGTCCAGGAAATTTTACAGGACTTCTAATGCACATCTTGTTTGTGATTTTCATGTGATAAGTTCATACACGGTGTTTAACACCCAGATAATAAGTCGTCAAATAAAATTTAAAATCAAAACATTATTTGCATAAAATTACTAAGGACTATGTGACAAATATTCCAACACCAAACTGTCCAAATTCTAGCAAATCATATGATACCATTAGAAAAA
Organism: Calliphora vicina; assembly: GCF_958450345.1. Taxonomy (NCBI): domain Eukaryota; kingdom Metazoa; phylum Arthropoda; class Insecta; order Diptera; family Calliphoridae; genus Calliphora; species Calliphora vicina. The sequence continues at coordinate 97,097,707 of NC_088782.1, forward strand.
TGCTAATGTCTTCCCTTCAAGAGTGACGTAATAGTGAAACTTTTTTTTGTGTATCTTAACTTCAACGAAACAGTGAAAAAACCCTGGAAGGCATAAATTGAATCTTCGGAACGTTTCTGCGGAGAGTCGAAGTTGTTTATAAAAACTAATATTTCATGTTGTATGGATGATGATTGTCAGAATTCCGAGGACTCTGATTTTAAAGTTCTCCTAACATCCGGATTCCATATAATTTTATATTACAATCCAGCATTACTCCTGCAGAGGATTACCACTGATCACCACATAAATGAAAAAACGAATGTTATGTCTGGGATGTCATCTGAGGAGTCATCCTTGATTCAAGAATACGAGGAAATCATACAGAATTATGCGACGGATCAATTAGATCCGAATTCCTATACAAGTCGCTAGTTACCGCATGAATAGCATACACGAAGAAAAACCTGTCGGGGAAAACAACTGCAGTTCTGGCACAACTGGCGTCGGAATAGCTCAAAAGACTTAATGGCTACTGGTACCGTATAGACCGTGGTCTCCCAAATCTAAGGCAACATTTTGGTCAGGGTCCCTATGCAATCCCCACATTTTGGTATTATGGACCAACCCAGGAGTAGTATCACAATTCCTTGTCCTAGACCTCGACCTGTTACAACAACAATTACAATTTTTTCACGGTTGACGATGATTTTTAGGAATATATATGTGAATTCTCCTATATTCTGCTCAGCATAATAAAAACAAGTAAAAAAGTATGGTCGGTGAAGCCCGACCATATAATACCCTACACTAAAAATTTTAAAATTTCAATAATTTATATTCGTGAGTGATTTTCGGAAGCGGGTCTATATGTGAGTTATGAGTAATTATGGACCGATCGTAACAAAATTTGGTGAAATGAATTACGTGTATATAAAACTTATTTGGAGCGAATTTTGTGTAGATACATGTATAATTTAAACATTTATGACCGATAAAGTCCAAAATAGGGAGTACATTTGTATGGGGGCTAGATGAAATAATGGACCGATTTCAACCAATTTTAATAGGCTCCGTCCTTAGGCCGAACAATTATATGTACCAAATTTTATCCAAATATCTTCAAAATTGCGCACAAGGTTTACATGGACAGCCAGCCAGCCGACCAGCCAGCCAGACGGACGGACGTCGTGTTAGACTAATATTTTTGGACGTTACAAACATCTGCACAAACGCATTATACCCTCCCCACTAAGGTGGTGTAGGGTATAAAAACCAAACCAAATACACTAGGCCTGTTGTCTCTCTCAGACGTATGGTATAAACATATCCGAGAGTACTTAACAATAACTAGGGCTCTTTTTGCACTTGATAAAATATCAATCGCAATTGTAACAAGTGCACTATACGATAGCGTATTTGCATTCCCTATAATTATTTCCTTAGAAGTTGTTTGGATGATGAGCTTCAGGAGTCAGTAGAACACCTTTTGTGCAACTGGCTGACCTAATAGGAACACTATCTCGTTATGCGCTTCTAGCGTTATTTGGGTGGCTCAAAAGATGTGGCATTGATATGCCAGGTTGAATTAGGGGTACCGTAGAATCAGAGTACACTAGAAAACAACGATACCAAGATTCCAGTTTCCAGGCATACAAAATTCTTATTATACAATATAAATGTTTATGTTTATAATCCTTCAAAATACCCTAATTGAATCACACAAATAATTCTGATGTAGAATTTGTCTGAATTGAATGAATTAAAAGATGTTATTGTCAAAAGAACCTTCGTGCGTCGTTATAAAGAGATTTTTCCGATTTTTTTCTGTGGAAGTAACAAGCTTTTCGTGGAGAAATATTAATTTTAAGTGACTTCTGTGAAATTTAGCCAAGTTTGGAGAAAGAATGATTGGGCAGGATATTTTTGGTTGGTCGAATGGCGAAACATTTAAAGCGCAACTGCAACGATTTCACAGATCGTGTTAGTCACATTGATTTTCGAAGTTGTTGTTATATCGTTGATGTAGGGTATAAATAATCAGTTATGTATGGCCATAATTGCATTACACACTTTTCCAAATTGAGTTGGTCGTTTGACGAAATTAAAAGTAAATCTACCAAATACAGAAAAACTACAAATTAAGAAGATGATGAAAACGCAACGCCACAAAAACATAAACTTTAACCAACTTTTATCATGTAAACAAAGACATTTAACTGTTTTAAATGTTTTACAAGTCAACTGACATTGTAAAACCATAAAAAATTAATTTATGTCTGCATTCATGTTAAAACAGAAAATGTCTATACACGAGCATAACTGTTCCAATGATTGGGTGGATGGAGGAATGTACGAGTGAATATTTTACTCTTATGTTGAACAAACAACCGAATAAAACAATATTTATTTTTAATTTAGGCTCTAGGAAAACATAAACGTATGAATAGTAAACGAATACTACATTAATGTTTTAATTTCAATATTTTAACTATGCATAATTTCGAGGGGGCACGAACATATTTTTACAGGTGCTTATGCACCTTTTTATTCAAAATTTATTTATTTCCTCTCATGTCATGTTCGGGCTCATGTTATATGTTGCGTTTTTATTGTTTTTTTTTTCTTTGGGAGTTGATTTTATGGTTTAATGTGCGATTGCTGGTCATTATGCTGCCTACATAATGACCATTTATGTTCATATATTACGACCTTCTGTCCAATTTATTTGATGCAATATGAATCGAGTGTCATCGAAATTATTTTTAAAGCGTGCGTTTCTTTGACACATGTTGATCATATTCATATGAACGTGATCTGCTTTTCACAATTGGCCGTAGGTTGTTTTTGATTTGTTTAAGGTTGAAAATTTAATCTGTCAAAGTTGAAATTTGACATGAAATCTGGTGTGCAGTATGTAATGGCTTGTTAACTCAATTCCACTGGACTAGCCTATTTCAAAGTTTCTTTGTTAAAAGATATGACATAATCAATATTATTGAGTATTTTTCTAATCTTAATTTTCATCCTATTGAAAAAAAAAAACAATAATGATTGCAAGATAAATATACATATTTGCATCGGACAACTTCGTGTTGAAAATTTTATTTATTTCAAACTTGCTAAAATTGCAGCTGTAAAGACATACATAAACCAATAGTTAAATTTAAAAATTTTCATGCGTAAATTATTTCGTTAATAATCGCCAAGCGTGGGCCATCTGCTGGTTTTTAATTATTTAGATACTGACTGCAGCACAATATCATATTTCAGCGTTACAAATTTTATCGTTTAACATCAATCGAATAATGTTTAGATATGTTTCAAATTCGATCTATAATTTCTAAAGGTTTGTTAAAATAATTATTCTTATACACCCAGTGATCCAAAATTATGGTTTATTTTCCTTTTTTTATTGTTAAAGAAAAACATAAAATAACGTTAAAGTTAACAAAGACCATCATTAAATTTTCAACAGAAATATTCTGATCAGATTAACTCCCGAACAATCTACAAAACAATTGATTAGGAAACCCTTTAGTTTCCGTTTGGAGCTATGCTTTAAAAAATTTGAGCTAGTTGGACATAATCCTGAATTCAAATACAATATAAACGTATTAAGAACTTTTTTATGTCGTTCATTAATTCGGGTTCTTTAGTAAATTAATTATTCACTATTTCTAAATTATTTATAACAAATTGTATTATACATCAAGCTCTATCAACGTTGCCGAATCTTTGCTTAATAAAGTGGTCTTGGGGAATTACACAATAAAGGGAATCTGTCCAATGTTTGATATCATTATCAGTGAACGTGGCTAATTTGAAGTCAGGCAGTGTGTGATTGACGCATTTACAAATGCACAAAAAGTTTATTACCATGTTAGACAAAGATGTTCAAAATCATGTATAAGACGAACTCCATGCTTTTCTTGCAACAAAAAGTTAGTTTGCAATATTTGTGTTTATCATTCGATTTATTAAATATTTTGCAACACTTACGTACTTATATACATATATTTTATGATCATGGCCTTCATTTATTTCAATGTAATCATTATATATGTCATCCTTAATATCACTTTCGAGAATTGTAACTTCTTGCAGATATAGAAGGACCTATCGGAACACTCATCTACAGTGATCGAAAGTCCCTTTGTCTTTAGTTATTTGTCGAATTTCAGAAACAATGCAATTTTTGTGAGTCATTATTACTTATTTAAATTTGAAATTATGAAAAATTTTAAGCAATTTAATAAATTTAAATATATATGAACATTTATTCGTTTTATTCGACTATTCTACATAAATTGTTCGAATTATTCGTTACTCGAAAATGGCCATTTTTAAATTGTTCGAATAATTATTCGTAAGAAATTATTCGATTAATCGAACGATCATTAGTCGAATGAATACCCTAATATCTACTGTACAGTGATATAAGAAGTATTCAATGCTGTTTACGCATTCTATTCAATGCACCTTTGACCGATGATTATAACAAAGTATCAAAGAACCAGAACCAGCCGTAGTTAGACTTGCCAACCGTCCAGTTTTCGTCGGGACAGACCAGTTTTACAATCGAATGTCCCGTTTTGAAACATATCTTTTACTTTAATTATCACAAAAAATATAAAAAGAAATCGAGAACTTTAGCGTTTTGGAATAATCTTGTAATTACATTCTCAAGATATTTAGAAATAACTATTTGCTTTATTTTCAAATATCTAATTTGTTTAGGAGGTGTTACGCACACTAATCCAATTCAGATCATTTTCAGGCAAACTATGAAAATGATCTAAAAGAGCTATTCGGACAAAGTTTAAAGAATCTCGCAATTATAGGTCTCATGATATTTAGAAATAACAATATACTTTGTATGGGAGGTGACTTAGCCCCTGTTCCGATCCTTCCCATTTTTTTTAAACTTCATATCGTGATATAAAATTGATTCATGTTAAGTTCGAAGACATTCAAAATTATAATACTCTATTTATTCGAAAATAACTATTTAGTTTGTATGATAGGTGCCCCGTCCGCTAATCCAATCACGCCCATTTTCAGTCAAATAATAATTGTAAACTAATTTGTTTGAATTTTTCTCTGATCTTTTAGTGGTGTCCCGTTTTGGAAATTTCTAAAGGTGGCAAGTCTAGCTGTAGTCCAGGACTATTTCTGTTCACAAAAATGGTAATAAATCTGAATCTTCTAAACTAGTGTTCGGATTGCAAAATCCTGTATGAACGAATCGTAGAGGTGGACCAATGAGGTTAGGTTATAAAGGAAGCCAGTATTAGCAGCTCACTTGGGTTCATGAATTGGTTCCTTTGTGATACTCTAAGGATCGTGATCACGTACTCAAGAGGTAATTCGCAATGCCGAACCAACCTGACGCACGAATAAACGAATCCATCTTCCTAACATCCACACAAGATATATCCGCTAGTCTGCGCAAACAAGGACTACCCATTGCCGTAGTCCTTGCCCCAATAGAGCAGGGCAAAGACAGAGGAGATGTTCAACCTTTTCGTGTCCGTCCTCATCATGGCAAATTCTACAGAAGTCATTGTATGGAGTGTTCAGTCTCCTAGCATGAGCTCCAATTAAGCTGTGTCCAGTAAGCACGGATATCAAAATTCGTAGCCGAGGCCGTGATAGCCCCGTGAGGGACAACTATGATGGTCAAAATCGGGTCATGTGAGCCTCGATATCGGGCAATTTGTCAAACTTATCTTTAGTGCAGAGATTCGCAGGATTCTCTCAATCATCCCTCAATAATAGAGCCTTCCACCATACTAGTGCTCCATACATTAGTATGTGCTTTACCATGTCAAATAACTAATTCGCAATCCAAGGGCTTATTCCCCAGGTCTTCCCAATGGCCCTTCTACAGGCATAAATAGCGATAGCCGCCTTGGATGCGGCTTCAACATTTATAACTGTCTTATAATAATTAATATCGCGATGAAATCGTGCAAAGGAAAGACACCTTGTCGAAAAGCTCAGGAAAAGTGACACGAAATTCGAAAAAGTTTATGGCCTTGTGCTATTCCCAGGAAGTAGTAAGTATGTAAATGTTGTCGCAACTCAAATCGTACTTAACATACTTTGGTGGGACAGTCTCAGTCATAGGATGTTCAGTAATTGGGTGCATTTGGTGACTTGTCTGCCAAAACACTCAAGTTTTCGCAATGATTTGTGCAGGAGAGAGCTAGATCGACGACGAAGAAGGTAAAGAAATGGACGTTAGTGGATGGTTGCCCTCAAGTGATGTTCATAAATCGGGATGATCTGGATGGGAGGATCAGTGTGATCCTTGGAAATTGATAGAAGAATAGGGGAGACACATCATCGAAATTGACGTATTCACTGCCATATCAGAGGATGTTCAAGGCGCAGTATGGTCTAAAAGAGTAAAATATACTTTCGCTCAGGGGCCGAATTACCGCATTCGATTTCGAGTAAATTCGATCGTAATTTTCTTATTTGAGATTACGGCATTCGATATCGAGCTTGAAATTTAGTACATTTTGTTATACTTAATTACGATATCGAAATTATTTTTCGATACGATAGTTCATTCGATCACGAGTGTGGTAATTCGGCCCCAGATCTTAATTCAGAAGAGAAGTTTATCCTATACTTCCTCGAAAATGGAACGAGTTCCATCTTTGGCATGTCCATTTAGACATGTGGACTAGATCTGTAAAATGTATTTTTATTTTACATAGCCATATACAGTTAAAAAGTTGAAATACTGGAGTGATATTTAAGAATGCCACCTCAATCAATAAAATATTACTGGATGTCTCGATTGATAAATCATTTTACGCAGATAATAGTGAATAATTATTAAAAATGTTTTCAGAATTCTAATTAATTTAACTTGTGACAACAATGAAAACTTAACTTAAAGTTAGAACTAACTATAGGTAATAATTTTAGACATTATGAATTAATAAGATTTGTTTGGTATTGAAAATGGGCAATATCGGTCCATGATTTTAGCCCCCATACAAATGTCTTTCCGGACTACTGCTTGAGCAGTCATAAATATGTGGATTATAGAAGCTATACCGAAATTAGGACTACTTTTGCCTCTAGTAACCACACAAGGTCCACCTCAAAAAATGACTTGAACATTCATAATTGTCTTATAATAATTAATATCGTGATGAATTGGACACAAACAAGTTTTATATGAACCTAAATGTTTCTACCAACCTTTGTGTGGAGCGGTCCCTAGTTTGTGTGGATCGGTCCATGGAAAATTGTGGACCGATCGGTACTAAATTTGGTAGTACGAGTTCTGCTTATATAAAACTTATTTGTGCTGAAATTGGTTTAGATATGTTTATAATTAAGATATTTATGAGAGCTTAACTATTTTCCAATGGGGCAGTTGTATGGGAGATAAGAGAAATAATGGATTATATATATATATGATATATACCTTTATGTCAATTATATATATCTTTATGTCAACAGCAGAACTGCTTTACGCATTCTATTAAATATAGAAAAATAAAAACAAATTTTGAAATTTATAATCGGGAATCCCGTAATTCCCAAAAAAGTTTTGAAAAATTCCAAAAATGGGATTTTTTTAGTTTTTTTGCTATAATATCCACACCAGGATCGAGGTTATCTGAACCCTTTACAAAATAATTAAAAGCATATTTGGCCATCTAAAATAGGGTACTTTATTTTGATGTCGACTATGCGATTCGAGAATGTTTGCCCTAAATTTGAATTTTACATAAAAAATAGGCGTTATTTGAAAGGACGTGATCCCCTCCTTATCAAGATTTTTTTAATTTATTTTCATTTAAAATAGTTAGTGTAAAGTTAGCTCTTCAAAAAGTATAAATTCCTAATACATCATCTTTGAAATTTTTTAGATAACTTAAAAATAAAAAAAGTACTTTTTTCCCAAAAACTAGAGAAAAATCGACTTTTTAAATTCAAATACATATAACATTGGAGTCAGTCACGATTTTTAAATAACTCTGTTTTTGTTTGACATATACATTTGTTGTTATATTGGACTCGTTGTTATCAAAAATGTGGAGTAGGGTGGGTAAAAACGGTGAAAAAATACTATAATTTTCAATTTTATCATTATATTTGCATGCCCAGGTATGTATGCTGTTGCCGTAAGGGTGCAACTTTGTAAATGGGTTTTATTTTCCAAACGGGTGACCCTATCCTAACCAAACTTTGGACAATTGCGGAAAACAGTTTTGGTTAGGATATCAAGAAATTTCAAGTCGATCCGAATATCCAATCTAAAGCTACAGCATTTTAAAAATGCAAAACATACCCAGGTATGTTGCCGTTGACATAAAGGTTAAGGTGGGTGTTAGGATAATATTTTTACACGTCACAAACATCAGCACTAACCCAATATACCCTCCCCACTATGGTGGTGTAGGGTATACAAAATACTTGACACTTGCAATTACGTGTCACGCACCCATCTCTAGTTCACCAACTTCACATTGTTTGTAGTGATGGTGGTGGGTAACTGAATTACCGTTACCTTTTCCTCTAATAGATCTTTTGTTTAAGATATCACGAAATTGTTGCTATAAACTAAGAAAGAAAGAAAAAAACCAAAATTAATTGATACTGTTGTACACGGAACATAATACGTACAACCAACCAGCCAGCCAGACAGGCAACCAAACAACCAACAACCGACATTCAACAATATCAGTTGAACAATATCGAAAATCAATTGCATTCAAAACAACAACGACGTCACATTAACTGCCATGTACAATTTGAAATCATGCAAGAAACAAAAATAAAATATCGAAATATCGAAAAAAGGCAACTGAAACAAAACGAAAACTTTCTACAAATTTGTTTTGGGTCTAATAAATGCTCATGCGAGTACAACTTTGTAGCGTTTTTTTTTCTTTCAAATACTCAATACTGCTATTTTGGGGATTTTGTACTTTTGTTTGAAAATAGGAGGTAAAGTTTGGATCTACTTAAAAATGTTTGTTTGAATGTCTGTTGCTAATGTATGCATGTTATGTATTTATTATTTTACCATACATTCAAATAAACGAACAATACAAATACAATTAAATTTAACAAATGTTAACAACAACTGCAGCAACATCACTGATTTACGCAACTTTCTCATTCAACAGTCAAGATGAAAAAAAAGTATTGAAAATCCCCCCCAACAAAAATTTAAAAAAATCGAAAAAATTATTCAAACGAAAAACAATGAAAAGCCTATAGCGAATAAATGGATTGTAAGTGTTTTTTACCACCGAACGGCAACAAATGCAACATGAACAACAACAACAACTTACAATGCAACATTATACACAATTTTGGTAATGAACTTTTGTAAAAAATTAAAGGTAAGATCAAAATAACAGCAGAAACAGCATCAACATTACTCGCGTGTAAATTGTTTATTTGTTGGGTTTTATTTTATTTTCTTTATTTGGGCTGATGTGGCTTTAAATCAAAAGAAATTCATGCACTTTTTTCGTGGTCATAATAAATGCAGATGAAGCTAAGACTTACAGTCGGTGACGAGAAAAAATTTCGTCTACATTTTATTTTTGGAAATATAGAACATAATGTAGAAACACAATAAGACCGGACCGGAAATTTCCATACAATTTTGATTTAAAAATATAAATAAAATTTTAATTTCTCTCCGAGATTTTTGGTTTTCTCATTTTCACACTTAAAAAAATATTTTGTCGTTGACTGTAGCATTAATAAAGTATTGTTTAAGTATTTGATACGCTAGATGCTGTCGTGTGGATAAAAGGTGTAGATCCTCTAAAATCAAAACTGTTTTATGAGAGAGCGAATGAACCCACGCTTAATTCATTAAATCAATATTTTGGAACACATTTTCTTTACGAAACTTCAAACAAGAGAAACTTTTTATATCGCACGCCCTTTGGGTTACCAAAAAATATATTTAAATTAAGTGAATTTTAGCTTTATTTTAAGTAGTCTGATAAAATGAAATATTCAATATGAAAAGTGGTGTTTTGTTTAGTTGCAGAGCTGCCATATGGTGCATTTAAGAGTTTAATCAAGAAAAGGAGCTCGATCTGTGATCACTCATATTTCTGACCAAAAATCGATTTTTTATATAAAAACTCAAAATATCTAAATTCGCTAATAACTTGGACAATAAGAGTTTAAACAAAGAAAAATGTTATTATACCCTCCACCACCATAAGTGGTGAATGAGGGTATATATAAGTTTGTCATTCCGTGTGTAACATTGAGAAATATTCATCTGAGACCCAAAAAAATATATATATTATTGATCCTTATGATATTCTAAATCGATTGAGCTATGTCCGTCTGTCTGTCTGTGTAAAACACGCTCACGTCCAAAATAGACAAACAAAATTGGTAAACTTGCAAGAAAAATGTTTATTGTTCTCCTAAGCAATTTGGTATTGAAAATCTGCAATATCGGTTTACTGGAACTAGAGTTATGAACCAAAATGTGAGACAACCTATAAAAAAACATGATCATTTTAAAATTGTTTTTGTTATTTGTGCAAATATATTGCATATAATACCAAAAAATTTTACATACGTTATTTTTATGTGAAAAGGACTAATCTGGTAAAAATTATAGGAATCAGCCCATAATTTCTCCTAGCCCCCATACAAATTTCTTCCCGAAATATGGTTCTATGGTCTGTAAATGCCTACCAAATTGCAGTATACACACAAAATTCAATAAAACAATATTTAAAACATATCGATATCAAACATATCGATATCCAGTAACCATAGCTCCAATATAAGGTCCACTCCCGAAAATCACTAAAATCTCATAAATTTCTTACAAATATAGTTATCAGGTTGAAATTCGAAACGAATTTATTCAATATATACAAAAATCGATGTACCAAATTTTATGATGATAGGCCCATAATTGGTCATAGCCTCCATATAACAACCACTTCCGGAAAACACAAAAAAATTGTACTGAACCAAAATTTTACATCGGTCAGTAATATGTATCCAAGAATCGTACTACAAGATTTTTTAAATATTGGTTCATAATTCGGCATAGATAGATATAAATACATAAAAATCACATTAAAATATTTTATGACAATCGAATCATAATAGGTCATAGCTCCCATATAAGTCCCACAACCCAATATTTTGAAATATGTCTAAATATATTGTTAAATATATAAATCTATATATATATAAAAGAGTAACGTTACTGACTGACTGATTCATCATCCCACAGCCCAAACGACTGAAGCTAGAATCATAAAATTTTAACTGTGGGTTCCTCCCTCCCCAAAACGATCCACTAAGAAGGGATTTTTGGAAATTCGAACGTTTAGGGGGTAAAAAAGAGTAAAAAACGGGTAAATTCGGTAACCTTATATCTTAAAAACTATTAAAGATACAAAAAAACTTAAAATTGCATGTTACTCCATTCAAAAAATAAGCTGACAGGTGTTTCGTACTTTTTCGAAATTCCAACCGTTTAGGGGAGAAACGGGTAAAAACTGTATTTTGGTACTTTTTTGGCGCCCTATGTATCTTTTAAATCAATAAACATAGAAACAAATTTTAAATCGTATTCTGTACTTATCAAAAAATAAAAAATATTTGTTTGGTACTTTTTGGAAATTCGAACCCTTAAGGGATAAAAATTGTGTTTATTTTTGGTACTTTTTCATAAAATATGTTTTTCTATAATTTGACATAGACATTCGAATATTTTACTATGTGCTCCCACCACGATACAGAAAATTATTTTAGTAATATTTTACCACCGCAATGGGGATAAAAAAGGTACCAAAAAGGGGATAAAATCGGGAAAATACATTATATTTGAAATTATTAAGCCAATTTTGATAATTTTTTTAACATTGGTTCATGGATTCATACAAAAATTAACTAACAGGTTGTTATTTGGAACTCGAGTGCCATTGTGTATTTTAGGCCAAATCCGGGTAAACAGTTTGGTACTTTTTTTAAAACATATTTATTATTGGGCACATTAACACAGATTTTAATCGATTGAGACATGCCTGTAGCATAAACAACTTTTGCAAAATGGAATATTTTTAAATTTCTAACTTGAGGGGTGTTCAAGGAGGAAAAGGAAATTGGTACCTTTCTCCTAATGGTACCTTTTTAATATTTTAAATTATTTCACTTATCGACATTAAAGTTAGCTGATATGTATCTGAGTGAAGTTAGTGTTAGAAATAAGGGATTATATTTAGGTACCAAAATGTGAGAACTGAACTATAGGTACTTTTTCATTCTTCTAATGGGTGGGAATCCACAAGTGGCTGCTTTTTGAAACTTTTTCTATATTCTAATGGTACATTTTGAATTTTCTATAATAATGGATATGAAATTAAGCGTATATGGTCCTAAGTGAGTAAGAATTCATGGTACTTTTCTTTATTATAACGGTACTTTTTTAATTTTCTATAATAATGGACTTAGAAACATGAAATTAAGCATATATGGTCCTAAGTGAGTGAGAATTCTAGGGTGAGACTTTTTAGTACTTTTTCTTTATTCTAATGGTACTTTTTGTAATTTCTTCACCAATGAACCTAGAAACATGAAATAAAGCTTATATGGAACCAAGTGAGTGGGAAACTACAAGTATATATGGTCCTAAGTGAGTGAAAATTCAAGGGGATACTTCATGATACTTTTTCATTAATCTAATGGTACTTTCTTGAATTTTCAATAACAATGGACTTAGAAACATGAAATTAAACATATATGGTCCTAAGTGAGTTAGGATTCTAGGGGTAGACTTTTTGGTACTATTTATTTATTCGAATGGTACTTTTAGTAATTTCTTCACCAATGATTTTAGAAACATGAAATAAAGATTATATGGACCCGGGTGAGCGGGAGACTTAATGGTACAATTTCATTCTTCTAATTGGGGTGGCGAAGCGCACCGGGTCAGCTAGTTAAATATAAATTGTTAAATTTCATACGTTCTAATAGGAATTTCAATTATAAATTGCTGAATTAGATACAATTTTTTGTACATTTGAAATAAAATATCTTCTGCGTAAACTAGTCTTTCTAACAATTGTTATATTATTTCAGTTGTTATACCATAATATTTAGGTGGAGGGTATTTAAGATTCGGCACGGCCGAATATAGTACTCTTACTTGTTTTTTTGCTTATTTTATTAAGTTGTTTTGATTAAATTAATATTAAATCTGAAAAAATTGTTCACAGAAGTGAATTGAGGGAAAAAACGAATCAATACTTTAATGATTTCTTAAAGTTCGAAATATATTAAACAATCCAAATACATATTTCGTTCAGTGGAAATAAAAAAAATAGCAATACACCTGCTTAGCATGTGCATTCGTCGCTGTCTTAGTGACGACTAAACAAAAGAGAATAAGAAAAATTGCATTAGAAACACTTTCTCGACTGAAAATTCTTCGAAGTTCTCGAGTTCACATTTATAACGAGTTGTTATTTCGCTAAACGATCCATTTTTAATAATTTGACAGCTGCCAAATTTCAGAGTTGCGATTTTCACCCTTTACAACGAAATTATTGGAAATAAAAAATCAAATTAAAAATGTTATTCAAATTGTTCAAGTTCAATAAAATATAATTTACATATTATTTCCATACGTATGAAAAAATCGATATACACACAGCCTCAAAAGTGAGTAAACACCAGCGAGTTTTCTGATTTTTTTAAGATCATGAAAATCATTATAGTCTGACTTGAATCTTTTTTTTTACAACAGAATCTATTATTCAACATATTCTCCAACAAACCGAAACTTTTGAATTTTAATCGATAGATAAATTTTAGCATTTTTTTATCTTTTGAGGCTAACTGTATACATGAAATTAGAGACCATAGAAAATAATCCGAATTATAACAATTTATTGTTCAGGAAATTTTTAACTTTCCTTTACCTGTAGAATCATTTTGTTTTGTTGATATGGAAAATTTAACAACATTAAAGTAATGCAAGAATTTCCTTTCCCCCCGTGAAAAAATAAGAACTATAGGAAGAAGGATAACATTTCTGATTATGGAAATCCAAAGAGAATTGGTTATATTTGAAAATTAATGAATCCGATGTCTAATAAATCAAGAAAACAATAACATTTTTGGAATAGAGATCCACAACTAATACAAAATAGAACTGGAAAGGTGGTAAATGCTTCATGTTTCCAACATTGATCGAATATTTTACAAATTATTACAAATTTTCGAAAAGCAATAAATTTTAAAATTGATTTCCTCTAAATAGCGGAAACAAATTAAAAGATGAAACAGTTGTATTTATTTACTTGAATAATGAAAATACTGCAGTTAGATAAAGGCCCATAACACTAAAGCAAAACAGTGGTTTCAGAAAGGAACAATTATTTATTCAAGGCTGAAACATCAGAGAAGGTGGTGTTATTGTATGGGGTACAATGCTATATTCAGAAAATTTTTGTCAGTTTTAATCTGTGTAGTAGGTATTACTGCACAATCTCCTCCCAGGATGGCTTCCTGTCTGGAGTGAATGCGGATGCGGTTTTTGACTCTGGTCATTCAAATATCAACTCCATCACGATAAGCAAGGATATAATACACCGAGCACTAAATGCAGAGCGTATTACATTGAGTAAATTTAAATAGTCTTTCATCCTTTCTACGACAAACCTCGGAAATCATCATTGATATTCATTTTCGAATGACTTTAACACCAGAACTCATCACTAATCATAGCATCCCTATACTAAGGGCAGAAACATACTGTACCAAACACACTGGTTTAAACTTTCAAACCCCAGTTTCAATCAATCTAGACAGGATTGTCTCTACCACTGGAACATTATGGTAGAGGAGATCACCAAGAAGGCAATACCAGAGTATGCAATTCATTGGTACAATATAACATCTTCCAGGCCAAAATGTATATCTGAATGAGTTGTTTGATCAGGCAAAATAATACTAAAATCAAGCACTGGACTGGTGAACGACAATCTCAAAATCGTAAGTTTCTCTTTTGCTTAAGATATCCTGGTTATTAAACGAACTCTTTGCAAAAAGAAAAACTTTGATAGGAGGAACTCTGAACATGCTGTCACACTGTTACCTTCTTCGATGAAAGATTTCATCACAATTCTAATGGGATTCATTTGTGACATTTTCTAATAACACAGACCGGAAGGGATGTGAGGTAGCGAGAGTGCATTTTAGTCAAAAATAAAACTACATGCAATCAGGTTCAGGTTCTGTCGTGTTCGACTGTAAAACTATTTAGATTATCAGGTAACCAGGATGTAACTGCCAATTGTGCTGCAAATTAATTTCAAATAAAATAAACTCTGTCCTCGGGTCCAATTTTTAGGTGTATGCTGATTGTTGGTGTTAATATGTCGAAACCTATTTGGCTGCATGAAATCAAAGTAGTCTTTGGAAATCACATGCTAAATTCCGATATTCGTCGTCATTCCACTTCACATTTCAAGAGCACACAGGGATATTGAATCTAAAAATTGCAATAGCTAAGCCTAGGTGAGGCAGAGAAAGCGATCTAAGTAGCTGGCTTGTTCATGATCTGTTAGGATGCTGAACCGTAATTCGAAATCGTTTTCTCAGAAAATGCACATGAAATGTTACTTTTGAACTCCATATTATCTCGATTAGCAATTAGATAATTTTAGATGACTTTTAACTCAATACTTATGATCTATGCAAAGTTTATTTTCACTATTCTCCATTCCAAGGGTTAATGACCAACATTTACTAAACCATTCATTTAAAAGAAAACATAAAACATTCGATATATCTCAGAGCTAGCTTATCAATCATTACAATCCAGTTGTAAATTTAGACAAATTTTATTGTGGCAACACTAAATCTGTTAAATGCAACAATTTGTTATTTTGTTGCGATTATCGATTTTGCATGTCTATAGAAAATCTCCAAAGTTGATTCAGTAACAAAACGGTTGCCATCTCATTGCAACAGCAACAAACAAAAAAACAAAATTCAACAACTTCAAACTGTTACTACCAAACTTCAAATTCGAATTGAAATACAAAAATAAGAAGGAAAAAAAGTCACACCAGTTGTAAACAAACCTAAAACCACCAACGCATTTTATTTGTAGGCGCATTTAAGCTGTTTCTTTAATATTGATGGCTTTAAGCACGTCAAGATCGTTTGTTTTTGCTGTTGTTTTATACTAAACTATAAATTATTATTTATTTATTTTTTTCTTTGGTTTTTTTTTGTTATAAAGATTTAAGCCAACCAAATTTAGTAGAAAGTTACTTAAACGCAAGCTCGCGCGCGCCTGCTTGTTCCACTGTGTTGGTGGTGTTTAAAATTATGATGTGAGTGAGTATTTTGTTAAACCGAGTGGTATTTTTATTTGGTTTCTTATTGTTGTTGGTGGCACCATCTGATCCATTGGAAATAGTGTCATTTTGTGAAAAAAAACAATCAAATTCTTTAAGTAGGTGTTAAAGTCTTACAGGTCTTGTTTTTATGGAATTTTAATAGGGGTTTTTCTCGTACTAAACAAAAAAATGCTAAACTTGTTTGTTTAATAATCATTTTTTAAACTGCGTTCTAGAATATAAATTCAGTTTTATTAAATAAGCAATAAGCCACAACATTTTATTTGAATGCATTTCAAATTCATTAAAATAATCATCAAATTGGACAATAGGATTTAAGCTCTTATAATCATATTAAATGCATTTGATCTGTTTGAATATTAATTTAGGTCGACTTGGGTACGAGTATAAGAGCCTTAGTTTAATAGCAACAGTAAGATTGCTATCAGGGAGGCAGTATTAAATTTCACTTCAGAATCATACAAAAAGAATGATAATATTTTAAAACCTTAATTAAAGCAAGGGGATAAATACATATATGTATATTTTTTCTTCTACTTTGTTTTTGAATTACAAAATAATAGAAATTTAGAATTTATCTGAAAAATTTGCATTTCGAAATCACTAGTTTGCAATTTAATACAATTTAGTGACAAGTTTATGTTTTGAATTTGAACTTAATATATCAACAAAACTCCAAACTAGATCACTTCGCATATATAAAATATTGAAAACGATATCAATACTTGATTTTAAAATAAAACGAAGACCGAGAACTGATCTCTCCAGATAACCCGGAGAGATTACTATAGGATCGCTCGCCTAAAAGCCTGGCACGTAGATCACCCAGTGCCGGACAATTACAAAAGAAGTGTAAGATGGTCTATTCCTCCTCCTCATTCTGACAACTCCTGCAGAAGTCGTGGTGAGGCAGCATAGGTACCGAAAGAGCAATGCCCGGTGATCGTCGTATTCGTTATAAGTGATGTAGATACAACGTGCGTTTACAGTCCAACGCAGGCCATATCATCCTCGTAATGGCACAGGTGGCTTCATTACCCCACCTTGTTTGGGCAAGTTTATAATATGCATTATTTATCCGCTGCTTACAAGTGGACAGCGGAATGCCACATATGACGTCTATTTCATCTTCCGACATTAAGGTTTCTATTCCCGCCAAAAAAAAAATGGTCCTAATCAAATACTGCAGATTTTATATTATATTAGATAACCGCCCCGGCTTCCCCCGGTAGCTATTTACTAATGCTAGTTCTGTTTCTCTCTTATTAAGAAAAGAGAGAAGTGAAAAGAAGGCAATGTATTAAAAATTAAAATTTCCGAATTTTTGAATTTTTTTTTTCTTTATAAACATCTCCTGAAAATTTCGAATCGAATAAAAAAAAATCAGCCAAATCGTTCTAGCCGTTCTCACGTGATGCCATTACATACATGGACCATTTCATTTTTATATATGGGGGATTTCACGTCAAGTGAACCAACTTTTAAAATCGATGTCTTCCGTTAGACCTACTGGATAGTAATTCAGACACAATTTTTCAACAAGATCGGTCAAGAACTCTCGGAGTTAGAGGTGGTCTAAATTTGACATTTTGGCCAAACATGTGATTTTTCTCATCCATGTAACTTATTACCTATTGTTCTTAGCAAAATGTGTCCCAAATAGTTTAGATAGCTATTTTTTCAATCTTTCGGAAAAAATAAAAAATTTTTAATATTTTTTTCCGAAATCAAAAAGATTTTTTTTTACTTTTTTTTAAAATGGGCCCTTTGTTTTAAAAAAAAAAAATAATGCTTCGATATTTTCCTTGAGGACCTATTTGGTCGCTTAGTGGGATGCAAGTTCGATATCTATCAAAAAAAATGTTTTGTAATTCAAAACATGCAATTTTAAACTTTTTTGCAAAATCAAAAACTTTGTTGACTTTTTTTTCGAAATGGGACCTCTTTTTAATTTTTTTTTTTGCTCAACAGAAAGCTCAGAGATTTTCCTTGAAGACCTATTTAGTCGAGTGGGATATCTATCAAAATAAATATTTTGTAACTCATAATATGCAATTTTTAATTTTTTTTTTGCAAAATCTAACTTTTTTTAAAAATGGGCCCTTTTTAAAAATTTTTTTTTGCTCAAATGAAAGCTTTGGTCTATTCCTTTAAGAGCTTTTTGGTGTCTTAGTGGAAAAATGTTCGATTTTGCAAAAAAAAAAATCAAAAATCAACAAATCCTTGGAGTACTTCCTTTACCTCCGATAACGGCTCAACGTAGGAATAGTACGGATGTGCAGATCATCATAAAATCGTACTAACCGTTTATAAATTCTGTGATATTTTGCCGAAATAAAGGGTGTTTAATTTAAATGTTTTTTTCACACATCACGCATGACTGGAGCCATACCGTCATCTAATTTTTATTCAGTATTGTTTGACAATTCATCACGGAAAAACTAACACAGCAACAGCGTTTCCATATTTTTCAGGTCTATTGCGAAAATCAGCGTTCTATTGAAGGTGTTTTTCGTATACTTCGAGGAACGTATGATTTGCATCATCGACCTTCCCAACCCAGCAGCTAGTTTTGAGTTTCAGACCTGTGATACTACAATTTCGGAAAGAGTAATCGAAAACAGGAATTTCCGAATGGATTACCTGCAGCGTAGTTGCTGCTGAAAAAGTAAATGCCAGAAATTGCGACATCCAATTCTATTTTAAGTGTTTTTTTTAATAAAAAAAAAGAGTGTAAATGAATCCCCCTTGTATGAGAAAAGCAGGTAAGATATTAATATTCTTAATTGGAACGCAGAATGAAAATGCCAAGAAGCAACAGTACGTAATGATAACCAGTACAGCGAAAAGGATGTCCATGGTGGTATTCAGATGTCAACGGGACTAATCTGTTAGGTTGAAACAACTTTGCCGTCGTCAAAAGTTCTTTCCTATGGAAAAAAGTTCTGGTTGACACAGCTGTCGCTGAGTTCACAATATTTGGGGAGAGATACAAGGGGTGGTCGGGATCGGATATCCAATTATTCTGGGAACGATAAGTCATCGGTGTTAAAATTAAACATTAAAAAGAGGAATCACTCACATATACCAGCGGAAAGGCAATTTTTATTAGAGAGTGCTCGGTAATCAAAGAGACTCAATCTCAATAAATACTAGACATGGACAAATATATTTTCATTCAAAACTCGATTGTGCCAAAAATGGCAAAATGTGTTACAAATCCCATCACTGCTTCTAACAAAAGAGAGTGAATAGATGAGATATTGAGAGATATCGAACCTTTTAAGGATCCTAATAACATACATAGCTTTGTGTAGAAACATAAGCTTGCGGAGCGGTATGTGGTTATTTTTTATATGAAAATTTGACAACTTAAAACGCAAACGGAATCCGGAATCCAAATTAAAATCTCTTTTAGAGATCCATGCTTTTCTTATGTTTTACGCACAGATATGTACCTACATATTTAACATTATTACAATTTCATAAAAGAGACAGTTTTACAGCTCATGACATTTGCAATCAAATAAATTAATGTCAAATTACTTTGTTTGCATTTCTATTATCAAAATTATTCAATTACACATTATTTATGCGCACACGAAAAAATAAATAAGTTCATTCAATTGAATTTAATAAACAAATAAAACTCTCGACAAAAAATAAAAACACTGCTTCAAAAATCAATACCTGTCAAAAGTATTAACATTTTAATACAAGCTGATATTTGATCTTGAATATATTTTAAATTGAATATTGAGAGTATTGAAAACAATTTTTTTGTATTTCAACGTTTTGAATGGGCCTGCATTGGTTTAATGTCTAATTACTGTCAATATTTATACATACATACATATGTACATTCATAATATTTATGTACAGAGTATGCATGTGTTTTTGAGTACGTGTTTTTTTACCGTTATACAACATGCCCAAATGGCCGGAATATGGTTGTAAAGAGCAAATGAACATGTTTGTTACAAACAAACATTTACTCGTTGGACAAACATTTTTCTGACACCTAAAATGTATAAAAAAAAATGTTAAGAAAAAAACGTAAACTTGGAAAATTTCAAACACGTACCACGTTTAAAGATAGAAAACTTGTTTCTTTACCACAAATCAAATAAAATTATATCGATTTATAATGATCTGCATACATTTTATCAAAAAATAATAATTCTCTTAAGAAGAAGAAAAAAAAAGAAAGGAAGAAATGTGATCTGAAGAAATTATTAGTTAATGCAACAAGTGAATTCTATATTCAATAATTTATGGCTCTTAAAGTCTGTGAAGCTTTAATAAAATATTAATAGACTTCTTGCAACGATTGAACATTAGTAAAAAAATCATCCTGAAAAAAATTTAGATAAATCGGTTGGGGTTAAGCCCTCTGAAGTTTGAGAAATTTTGCCATTAAAAAATTACTTTTACAATTTAATTTAAAAGAATAGAAATGTGTACGTAATTGTCGTTCTAATGCGACATAAAAAATAGAAATTGGTCAAAAAATTTTAAAGTTATTAAAAAATCGCCAGGCCATTAACGCAACTAGAACAAGAAATGTAGGAACAAAATTAACATATTTTGATAAATATTAAAAGAAAAGCTCATTTTTACTTAAAATATATCCATATTTACTTGTATAGGAGTTTTTGTCTTCGAAGGATACCGTTAACCAATTCGCAGATATGACCAAAAAAATAAATTTTTTTTAACGGCAGTTTCAAAACTCCATTTTCAAATTTTTAAAAATTTTGTTAAACAAATTTCAGAATTTTTTGATCATCTCATTGGGATTTGTTGAGAATATAATAGGGAATAAAAATATGAAAAAAATATGAAAATATCTCTTATAGTTTTTCCGTACCTGCGATTTAAATTTTGAAATTTTCGAGAAAAAACAAAATTCAAAATTTTCAATATTTATTTCTATTTTTTCGGTTCTAGTTGGCAAAGAAGCATTACGGTTGAAATAATCGAATTTTTTCACTCATCTCAAGACACATTAGAAAAATTCGGTTATTAAGAACGAATGTAATTTAAGTTTTATGTTCTTAAAGCAATTATTAAAGGATATTTATATTTAGAGAATATGAATAATCGTGGTTTAAATTTGTTTATCTACAATCTGATTTCTCTTTTGAAACTAACTACGCATGTTTTATAGATTTAATATAGTCGAAATTCTTAAGTTTTTTAATTAAACAATAGAATTTATTGATTTTATACCGAATAAATCTACGAGTGTGACAATACCGATAAAATGCCACTATTAAATTATAAACCCTTAAAAAGGTTGGACCAACATTGTACAGGCAAATATAGTTATTTTATACTTCTTTTAAAACGCTGGTAAAATAATAAGAACATTTATTCGGAAAAATATATAGGATTTTGGTTTAATTTAGTGTTAAACCGGGAATACCCGGTAATGCAAATATTTTTTAGTTTCCTCTCGGGAATGGAAAAAGTCCGGGAAATTAGGAACCCTACCTCCGATAGATAGTTTTATAATCGGGGTTGTCATAGAATCCAATCATTGTCGGAATCGATTTTGAAAACGATAAAAAAGGTACATTCGACTTATGAAATCCAATTAAACAAAAACTTACATTGGATTTCATAAGTCGAATGTACCTTTTTTGTCGGATTGAATATAAAACCGATAACTTACAATTTCACTAGACCAATGTCCTTTTTCTGTCGTTTTCAAAACCGATTCCGACAATGATTGGATTCTATGACAACCCCGATTATAAACACTTTTATACCATACTAGCTGACCCGGTGCTCTTCGCCACCCCAATTAGAAGAAAGAAATAGTACTATCAAGTCTCACTTTGTGAATCTAATTGTAAATGTCTAATTTCATATTTCTGGGTCCAATATTATAGAAAATGCAAAATGTGTTCCTAATTTGAAATTTTTAGGTTTATTATTACAAAATATTCAAAAAGTACCATTGCAATAAGGAAATAGTACCATTGATTATCACTTTTAAATTCGCATTCACTAAACCATAACCAGTCAAGTTTGAATTTTAGATTTGTATATCATTTCCTATATTATCAACTAATTTTGTTTCTATAATACTTAATATTTAATAAATTATCACAAAACCGAAACCGATCGGTTTTTAATTTTTTAAAACCGAAACCGCGGTTTTGAAATTCTTCGATTTTTTGGAAACTCTAGGTCCATTATTATAGGAAATTCAAAAAAGTACCATTAGAATATATAAAAAGTACCAAAAAGCCCACAGTTGTGGTTTCCCACTCACTCGGTTCCATATAAGCTTTATTTCATGTTTCTAGGTTCATTGGTGAAGAAATAACAAAAAGTACCATTCCAATAAAGAAAAAGTACCAAAAAGTCTCCCCCTAGAATTCTCACTCACTTAGGACCATATATGTTTAATTTCATGTTTCTAAGTCCATTGTTATAGAAATTTCAAAAAAGTACCATTAGAAGAACAAAAAAGTACCTATAGTTCAGTTCAAACATTTTGGTACCTAAATATTATCCCCTATTCCTAACACTAACTTCACTCAGATACATATCAGCTAACTTTAATGTCGATAACTGAAATAATTTAATATGTTAAAAAAGTCCCATTAGGAGAAAAGTACCAATTTCCCTTTTCTTCCTTGAACACCCCTCAAGTTAGAAATTTAAAAATATTCCATTTTGTCAAAATTGTTTATGCTACAGGCATGTCTGAAAATATTAAAATCTGTGTTAATGTGCCCAAGAATAAATATGTTTTAAAAAAAGTACCAAACTGTTTACCCGGATTTGGCCCAATATACACCTTGGCACTCGAGTTCCAAATAACACCCTGTTAGTTAATTTTTGTATGAATCCATGAACCAATGTTAAAAAAAAATTATCAAAATTGGCTTAATAATTTCAAACAAAATGTATTTTCCCGATTTTATCCCCCTTTTTGGTACTTTTTTTTATCCCCAGTGCATTGGTTAAATTTTATTCAAATAAATTTCTGTAACGTGGTGGGAGGTTATAATAAAATATTCGTATGTCTATGTCAAATTATAGAAAAACATATTTTATGAAAAAGTACCAAAAATAAACACAATTTTTATCCCTTAAGGTTTCGAATTTCCAAAAAGTACCAAACTTATATTTTTTATTTTTTGATAAGTAAAGAATACGATTTAAAATTTGATTCTATGTTTATTGGTTTAAAAGATACATAGGGTGCCAAAAAAGTACCAAAATACAGTTTTTACCCGTTTTCTCCCCAAAAAGTTTCGAATTTCGAAAAAGTACGAAACACCTGTCAGCTTATTTTTTGAATGGAGTAACATGCAATTTTAAGTTTTTTTCTATTATTATTAGTTTTTGAGATATAAGGTTACCGAATTTACCCGTTTTTACCCTTTTTTACCCCTAAACGTT
Organism: Calliphora vicina; assembly: GCF_958450345.1. Lineage (NCBI taxonomy): Eukaryota > Metazoa > Arthropoda > Insecta > Diptera > Calliphoridae > Calliphora > Calliphora vicina. The sequence continues at coordinate 97,121,520 of NC_088782.1, forward strand.
CGAATTTCCAAAAAACCCTTCTTATCGGATCGTTTTGGGGAGGGAGGAACCCACAGTTAAAATTTCATGATTCTAGCTTCAGCCGTTTGGGCTGTGCGATGATGAATCAGTCAGTCAGTCAGTAACGTTACTCTTTTATATATATAGATTAATGTATCAAAAGTACAAAAAAGAGGGACCCTTAAGCTACGTTTCCGCATACACCGTAGTCGGCACCGAAAACGAAATTCCATACATTTGCACCGAAAAAATGTTCGTTTCAGAACATTTCTAAAATGTGGCAAAAATCCTTTTGATTGTTTTTAGAAGGACTACAATTCAATTTAAATTAAATTTCTTGGATATGGGATACAAAAAAGTACTAAAACTTGGGTTTTTCCTGTTTTATTCCCTTAAAAGTACAAAAATCATAAATTTAGATTAAGTTTAACTTTTAGTGCTAGCTTTATTAGTTCCGGAGATATAGAGTTGCAATTTTTTCAAAAATCCCGTCTTAGTGGATCTACACATTGTGTGAGGTACCTACATACAAAATTTCTAGACACACAAATTTTCAAAAGTTCAAATTTGGGAAAAATGTCTGTGTGGAAAAATTTGAAAATCGGCTTTACGAATGTACCGAATAGACCTAATATAGTATTTGATGTGTCTAAAACCATATTCAGAAAATTTCCTTTCCAATATAACCTGTTTCGAACTAATCGGTTGGATGGTTTCAGAGTCTATAACGGACATATCGCAGTTCAAAAGTAACACAACTCAAAATTTAAATGTTTCAGAAATCGAAAATAAATATATACCAATTGAATCATAATGAAAGACATTAGTGTTTTTTAGCCACAGTTAACAACGACAGAATACACTGATATCATTTTTATAGATAAACAAGTGTATTGTGCATAGTTTAAGCTTAAAATTAATTTTTCGGGTTTATATAACCCGACAAATTAATTTTGAGTTGTGTCATTTTTGAACTGGGTGTGCGATATGTATTTAGAAAAATGTTTGTGTTTTATATATAGATAGATTATACATATATTATTCCATGAAACTGTGTTTTGTTACATTTTCTACTTAATATTGGTTTCAGCCTAGAAAAGTCCTACATATATGTTTCTCATCAATTGTTGTTAAAAAAATTTCTCATTGTAGTCAGCCCACATTTTTCTGACAATCTTACATGAGTCAATTTATTCCATCTAGTCACTAACGATATTTCGAAAGATACCTTCAGTAATCATCTGTTCTAGATTTTCACGCTCCAGGTACTCTCGTCGCACTGCTAGTGGATATTCAAAGACTTATGGAATGATACTCGTTAAAGTCTGCAACAACCCGATAAGTGTGTTTTTTTTTTATTTAGTCAGCACAGATGAGGTGTGCTACTCCAAAGAAGGAGCTTCTAGCGATACAATCGTAAAAGCAAAATATTTACATTGAATAAACAGAAAAACAGATTAACTTAAGTTCTACCATACAATTCCCAAAAAAATAGGGAATTAATATTCATATGTAAGGGCAACGTGTTCACGAAGGCTTTCCAGCGATTTCTATCTTGTGCCATATGTCGGATTTGAGGTCACGTGAGTCCTCGTTGTCGATGTTCCGCTTCTACAGATCTTCTCCATGTTGTTCGTTGCGGTCCAACATTTCGTCTCCCTTGCGGATTCCATTGCAAACTGGCCTTTGCTATGTTGGAGATGTCTTTTCGCAGCGTGTGGCCAATCCATGACCATTTGCGATGGCGGATTTCGTGGGCGACGGGAGTTTGGTTGCTAATTGACAGTAGGTCGGCGTTTGCGATGCGGTTTGGCCAAAATATTTTGTTTATTTTGCGCAGACATTTATTTACAAAAACTTGTAGTTTTGTTGTTAAGGACTCAGTGACTTTCCACGTTTCACATCCGTAGAGAAGGACCTACTTTACGCTAGAATTGAAGATTTTGATTTTGTGCCGCTTTGAAATTTGTGAAGAATCCCAAACTTTACGCAGAGAGGCATATGCACTACGAGCTCGATTTATTCTGTTTGCTGCATCTTCATATGCGCCTCCATCTTTACTTATTACGCTGCCAAGGTAGGTAAATTTATTTACGTTTTCTATCTCGGTACTGTTTAAAAGTGTTGGGTTAGTATTTGCAGTGGCGATTCTGAGCGACTTGGTTTTGGCGATTTTGACCTTAAGGCCGACCCTCATGACACACTCTTGCAGCCTATCGAGTTTTTGTTGAGTGCCGTCCAACGAGTGTGACATAAGGCATATGCCGTCCGCATAGTCAAGGTCATGTAGCCGTTGGTTCAGGTGCCATTGGATTCCATTTGGTGTCTCGCTGTTTGTCTGATGGAGAACTGTGTCCAGAACTAAGAAGAAAAGCACTGGTGACAGCGAACATCCTTGTCTCACGCCGGTATTCATATCAAAAGCCTTGCTTTCTTGGCCTTTAAAACGCGCTTTACATGGATTGTTTCGGTATTGCTCCTTTATAAGGGATATGAGATGGTCAGGAATTCCAATGTTTACGAGTGTAGACCATATTGCCTGTCTATTGATGGTATCGAATGCTCTTTCTAAATCCACAAATACTAAGAAGAGCGGGGAGTTGTACTCTGCGGACTGTTCGATTATTATGAGCAATGTATTGATTTGGTCTACACATGATCGATTCGGTCTAAATCCACACTGTTCATTTCGAAGAGATTTTTCAATGGTTGGTGAAATTCGATGATGATCATTGTGATAACCTTCTGGATGGTGTTCAACAGAGTTATGCCCCTCCAGTTCCTACATTCGGTTAAGTCTCCCTTTTTGGGTAGTATTATTATTACGCCTTCTTTCCATTCGGTAGGGAATCTGCATGATAACCACGCTTCTTTGACATGTGGCCATATATATGTTATGAAGTCAGGGCATGTCTTCTTGAGCTTAGCAGCAGCTCTTTTTACTTCTTCGATAGTCGGTGTTGCTGTGGGTATGTATCTTTTTGGATTTCTTCTGATTTGTCGCTGAGAGGGTGGGCTGTGTAAGTATGTTGCCACAGGTGGAGTCTCGAAGAATTCTTTCCATCGTCCTAGCTGATCTTCGATGTTTGTGAGGATGTTGCCATTTATGTCCCTTATATTTCTCGTGTATTGCCATGGGCAGCTGCATACTCGGCCGAGCTAGCTATATTTTTCTGATACAGCCTGCGGTCAGCTCGAACCATTTTCCTGTTTTTCGACGTTGCAATGCGTTGTTGTAACGATGGCTTGTTTGTTGGTAATCGGAGTTCTGTTCTGCTGTAAGTAGTTCCATTTTAATGGCTTAGTGTGTACCAGAATCTAATACCTAGGTTCTTGATGTTCTAGAAGAGTTATTTGTTTCAGTTTGATACAGACGAAATTTTCTGGTAAGAACTTGCAAAATTTAATCGTGTCAACAATTCCTGCACACCACAGTTTCTCCTTACCTCCATAATCACAATTATACCCCAACCATATATCGAGGAGACGCATTGTTATGTGTATTTTTAAAGACATTTTCATAAATATTTGAAAAATGTTCCACAATTATAGAAAATCTAAGAAATTATTAAAGCCCTTAACCAATAACCGTGTGAGTGTTTGCAAATAATGAAGACTGTCAAAATGAATAATAAAATCAAAACCAATTTTCAAGTGGGAAAGATGTCTGCTGTAGTTTAAAGAATAAAAGTAGTTAACACTTCGATAAATTTTCTACATTTTAGTTTCTGCTTGTGGATGTAGTATTTTTTTGCGCCACTATGGATAGTCAGTCCGTCTACACAACAACAATGCAGTACAACTTTGTACGGCCTTCAAATGGCCATCTCAGGTTGAGAAAAAATCAGTTTTTTTTTCTGAACTGAAGTTGTTTTCAAGTTGTTTATCTTCTTTTTTATGTGGTTGTGTTGTTGTTTTCTTTCAACCCAAAGAGACAGGCTTCTTAATACTCCATGTGGTTAGTTTGTTTATGCCTCCTCGTGGCTGGCTTGGAGGTTGTGAGTAAGTTGAGTGGCGTGATGCCCCATAATGCTAAATATGTAGTTGTGTGAGTATGAGTGCTGCTCATAAATAAATTTTTGTTTCAAATGTTCAAATGTGAGCAAGTATTTGAATTAATCTGTCGTGGTGGAGCAGAAGTGGAAGATGTGATTTTAGTGTTGACGGAAATGTACTTGAGCAGAGATGAGGTGGTTTTGATTAAGCAGAAGATGAAGAAGTAAAAGAGAAAAAAGAAGCCAGGAAAATACTGTGGGCTGTTAAAGGTGTTAAAACATGAAAATTCCTTTAGCATTCACCACAAAATACCATTGAATTTTTAGCTGTATTCCACCTCTTCTCAGCCCACTGTGCCGATTGATTTGAAAATTGGTTTATGCTTCGTTGTTCGTAGCTGTTACCCCTTATGGTGGAATACATATTAACAAACATATTTTATGCATCCGCTCCGACACGACATTAAGCCAATTTTATATTCCAACCATAAAATATACAGTAAGAGAAGAAAATCATGTCCCAACATTGATGCTTGTCTTAAATGTCTTGGGTTTTTGGTTTTTGGTTTTAAATTTTTATTTTAAATTTTAAGGTGATCACACTGAAAGCATCATCAACATTGGGGCATAAGCAAAAACAAAAACAAAACTCCAATATGGCGAAGGTCGTTTAAAAATCACATGTTTTTAATGTTGCCTTATCTTGGCAACAAAATCATCACTGGCACACAAAATGGGTTGCCATCTTAAAAGATTTGCCAATAATCCGGCTGAATTGAATAAATCCTTCTTTAAAGATTATTTACTGCCAAAGTATAGGTGGCATTAGCAACATAATGTTACTGGTTGTTGTACCCTTCGACGATAAGAGACTGCAGGAGACATTAAATTTATGAGAATGATAACGATTTTGTAGCCAGTTGGGAATTTCTCATACACGTAGTTTGCGACTACTTAAAAACATGACAGAGATTCGGCTAACTTTTTGCATATTTCAATGAAAATAAAATTGATGTCAACTTTTAACTTCGAGATTTAGGGACATTGACAAATGAAAAGGTAATTTCATTGTAGGAATATGCGACAAGATCGTGATTAGATATATGAAATATGCATCTGTGATATTTCGAAATGGGACTTTTAACCCAGAAATCTTTATACTGATTGACCAAAGTTGATAATAGGTGGACAACTCTTCCTAAATATACACTGTACATCAACACTTTCGAATTTGTATACTTTTTAAACCTGTTTCACTTCTTTTCATACAAGGTGGCGCAAAAGTAATCCTCCTATCAGAAAATGCTATAAATTTTGCGATTGGCCCCTAATGTCAGTTCTGTTTTGTAGTAAACACATGTGAAATACACGTTAATAAACAATGTTACGCTACACACTGGTTCAAGGGCGGCATTAATTCATTTTTTTTATGTCTTCTGATCTACCTGATTTTTTCACAGTTTGTAATAAACAATCTAATTATCATGTACCAAAAATATTAGGCTTATATCTCTATTACTTTTTTGTCCAGAGACATTCAAAGGTGACCTAAGTGAATGCGTTTGAAATGACCGTATTATATATGCTACCTTTTATCGCTTCATGCTGTTAAAATATTCTTGTAATGACACTATAATGATTTTTTTTATAGAATTGGATGTTATAAATGATATATATGCAAATAAAAAAAATTTTAAAAATAAAAAAAAAAAATGTTTACTACTATAAATTGTCCAAAAATATTTATTTTCTCTAACTTCTATGGATCGTACCTATTGATCTCCAACGACCTCTAGCCTGAGACTTATATCGAATCAAAGCCTGAAGTCTCAGCTAACGATTTCTTAAAAATTCAGCTGCCCGTTTTTGCCCCTAAGCAATTCCGGTACAAAAAACAAAAAAAAAGTTAGGAAAAATTTGCTTCACAAGCATGTTATTGCGCATGCAATAACAGCTTTTTTAAAAAAAATAATTCGGTATCTCGGGAACTATTGGAGATATTATCACGAAATTTCACATGATTGGAGCTGAGGTGTTTTCGAGTTGATTCGTAGTTGTTCAGCTTCCTACGGGTAATTGGGGCCAATACGTGGCCCCTCAAATTTGGTCACCTCGGGTCTCAAATTTTTAAAAAAAATCGCCAAAAATCCATTTATGATCCGAATGAGCTGAAATTTAAAATATAAATAGTACTTGAGAAGATCTACTAAAAATACGCTTAGATTTGTAGATTATCTATATTAGTTGAAGAGATATTTAGGTTTATTGATTTATTTTTTTTAATTTTGCTCGATCTTGTTTTGGTTTTTTAGATACCAAAACCAAGCGCTACGAATTGAGATTGGAAAACATGTGGTTCCAACAGGACGGTGCAACGGCACACACTGCACGTGCCACAACCGATATGCTGAAGGATGCATTTCCCGGGAGCCTAATCTCCCGTTTTGGCGATTTGCACTGGCCAGCAAGATCGCCTGATTTGACCGCTCCAGACTTCTTTTTGTGGGGCTTTTTTAAGTCGCGGGTTTATGTCAACAAGCCTCAGACTCTTGCAGCTCTTAAAGACAATATCCGTCAAGAATGTGAGGACCTATCGCCGGAAGTGATATTCTCGACTTGATGTAAACAAAATTAAAAGACCAAATAAAAATAATTCACAAGAAGAATAAAAGTTTTTCATTATTTTTTTAATTACAGCCAAAAAACATCGGAAGTTTACTTTTGCGCCACCTTGTATAAGGTGGTTAGATATTGTTGTAGGCCAATATAGTCATGAAGTTCTTGGAATACTTAGGTATAATCTTTCATTTACAAATACTTATATTAGAAGGAAGAACCCTAAAAAAAACTTGGTAAAGTTTGCACATCAAATTTCAGTTGACTATTCTTTTCGAATGATTACAAAAATGTAATTTGAAACCATAAGGAAATGTTATCCACCAAAATATCATAAACAAAATTGCTAAAGAAACCCAGATACATCCTTTCTACATTAAAACATCGATATATTTCTCGACTTCACACAAATTTACCCTATTGTGGATTTAAATGGTAGTTGAATTGACTTATTTAAATTTCATATAATTTAAACTGGTCGAAGGATAGCCACTTCACTCTACTGAACTATCGATTTTGTATTATAAATAATTCATTGTCTTCAATTATGTTAGACCATGTTTCATCGTCCAAAGGTATATTCCTATCTAGAAATGTCAATTCTAAAACAAAGATGTGAATCTGGGATAGGTTTCCTTCTAAACCGATTCCAAAAACTAATGATCGAGCTTAACTGCAAGTTAAATTTTAGATAATCAGCTAAAAAGTCTTTTTATAAAGGACATAAACACGGAAGAAGAAGAATTTCTCCTTCTCTTCATTGTGAAAACTCCTGTAAAACTCATCATACATTAATCCAAGGCACATATCTTGCTGCAAATCATATAGTCATAAGCTAGATCATAGCACAAACACATGAAGTGTCGCTTTCAATAGTGCGATACTACAGAAATAATCAATCAGCGGGAAAAATATGCAGAGAAAAGAGACCTTCCTAAAAACTTTATTTTACAGACACAAGGACACTTAGACGCATTGAAAAATCGTTTCAATTTTGGGAGCCAAGGCATTGCATACTCGCTTCTGTTATAGCGCTGATAGAAAGCCTACTTAAGAAGGACTTCCTTAAAAAGGATCTCATCCAGCGGGAAAATGATGCAAAAATTATGTTTATAACAAAGGAGTGATTGCAAAACCAAATTTATGATTTAGAAATAAAATTTTTTATAAGGAGAAGCAAAGCCCTTCTAGTTCGTCTTCTGCGAGATGGCAGAGTGGAATGAATATCGTATCTTATATAATGTGTAAACAGGTCCTTTAGGAAGCATACAAAGTGAAACCCCAGCTATTTTTCCTGCTGGGCACATTCCCGCACCATATATTGCCAACATACATAGATTTCCTCTCACCCATATCTGTGATATTCTTTAATGTTTTTCCCAACTCGTTCAGAGACGACCGGATTAACCAGACAACTTTATATGTTGTATATACTCCAATCATGGGCGTAATTGTAGGCAGGCTCTTTGTATAGATCCGCACATTCCTACAATATAGTCAGTAGTACCTAAGACCAATCTGCGTCCATTTGATCACTGACAACTCAGCCTGAACAATATTACATTAATAATTGAGCCTGAAAACAATTCCCCGAGAAGAAGGGATTTCGTATGCACTTCTTAAAATTGTTCGAGTATCATGTTCCTTCAATTTTTGGTTTCATTTTCAGGACTTATAACCAATTTTCAAACCAAATGATTAATTGTTCGACAGTTTATCAGAGCAAACAGTTCAATAAAGTAATTCTAGTGGGAGTCGTTCTCATAAGGAGTGAGATCGAAAAAATCTTAACATACTACATAAATGTTAATAAAAAATGAAACCACTAAACCTACAGTTTTGATTTTTTTTATTATTTGATTGAAATTATTATTACAACTTACAAAAAATATTATTTTTATAGTTCTAATCAATAATGATGAATTTCTGAACGTTTTCCAGAAACCGGAAATTAAGGTTTTTATAGTGAATTCTGTCACTTTGTTCGTTTAAAATACATCACACTTTTGTACACCTTTTTTATGCTCTTCAATTCTCTTTTAACAAGAGCCCAATATCTCTTCACTGGCCTTAGCTCCAGGCAGTTTGGTGTATTTGCCTCTCTTGGTACAAATACCATATTATAGTGACTTACCATAGTACAAGATGCCAAATCAGGCCAAAAATAAGTGGACACATTAATAAGCATCCTCTTTTCAAAACATTCCTTGGTGTAAATTTCGGCATTTATAGAACCCTTTGTAACAAATGTTTGGCTTATTTTGCCGCAACTGCATATGACGGAACGGAAATTGAACTCAAGTTTAATAAAAAATATACCTGCTTCATAATGGACGACGAAACGTATGTTCTGGTATATTTTTCGCAGCTTCCGGAAAACAATGCCAAGAACATTTTTGGAAAATTGTCATCTTTTGGTTCCTAAAATTTTCTACAAATTTTCCCTCTAGCATCAGCAACATAAAAATATTGACCCGTAAGCTGCGAAAAATATACCAGAACAAACGTTTCGTCATCCATTATGAAGAAGGTATATTTTTTATAAAACTTGACTTCAATTTCCGTTCCCTGTCATTGGCCTGTAAATTTTTAGCAGAGTTTTAAGCAAGGCAGGCGCTGGACCAGGTGTCCCCAAAGTAAAACCCCTCGGGTATGGTCAATTTTTAAAATGATGCTATTTCTTCGTTTGTGTTCCGATTTCAAAAAAATTACATATATAGAATCTTGTCATTGAGCACTACATAAAACCAATTAAAGTCAATTATCTCTTATAGCTTATGAGATATTCGCATATGAAAATTATATTTTCAACATTTTTACCCACCCTACTCCAGTTTTTTGATGACCGTGGTTCCAAATATTTCCCGATTTTCTCCATTTTTCTTTCATAGGATTAACAATAGATGTATAAATGAAATAAAGAAAGAATTGCTTAAAACTCATGACTGACTCCAAAGTTACATGCATTTGATTTTAAAAAAATTAAAAAATGCGATTTTTCGCTATTTATTTTTTTTGGGAAAAAAGTACTATTTTTCTTTTTAAGTTATCTAAAAAATTTCTTAAGAGATGTATAATGAATTTATACTTTGTGAAAATTTTTTAAATGAAAAAAATTTATAATTTTTGATACCCAGGGGACAGGTCCATTCAAAAAACGCCTATTTTTTATGTAAAATTCAATTTTAGGACAAAAATTCTCAAATCGCATAGTCGATATCAAAATATAGTAACCCATTTTAGATTACCCCGCCCCTGGTATGGATATTATAGCCAAAAAAGAAAAATATCCCATTTTTGGAATTTTTCAATACTTTTTTGGGAATTGCGGGATTCGTGATAACAAATTTCAAAATTTGGTTTTATTTTTCCATTTCCAATAAAAAAATCTATATAAGTGTAAAATTTCATTAAAAAATATTCATATATAAAAATTTTATTACAATTTGAAAAATGTGTATCTATGCAAAAACTTAATAAAAAGCATTTCTTGTCATATTTTGCAAAAAAGTAGTCCATTGATTTTTTAATTGTCAAATGCTATATATATTATTGAAAAGTAGACAAAATCCTCTATCCATTGATATATAACATGTCTACCTTATGTTTTTTATGTGGCAAATTAATTAGGTACCTTTGATTGACTATCCTAAAAAGAACTAATAATGAGTATTAATCGATTAATACTAAATAGTACATAGGGCCTTTTCGGAAATGCAGCACTGCGCTGCATCTGATGCGCAGTACGTTCAAATGTCTTGAATTCTAAAAAGCAACAGTGAAACAGGTGATGCGCAAAAAACTATCAAACAAGCATCACAAAATCATAGATGCGCATCAAATGCAGCGCAGTGATTTCCGAAAAGGCCCATATTTAGTACAACACAATCACTGAGTGGTTTCACGGTCTTAGATGTTATTAGTTCTGCGGCATAATTTTTTAAGAGTTTACCAATGGGAAATATTTTGCCAGTGATTTTCATTGCAGCGTGCTATACGCAGGTCACCTGCTAAATTTGTTTCAGCAACAGTTTATTCCATATTCTCCCTTTCGTCCTGTCACTTAGCTTTACTGATGCTGTGCCAACTCATGTTTTGAATAACATTAATAGAATCAGCATCAATTATAAAGTTTCACCATTCCGCATGAATGTTGCACTTGGCCACCATTTATGCAAAATACCATTACAGATTTTTTACCAAATAAGAAAGTATCTAAAATTTATTCTGAGTCGACTTATATTAGTTATTAGTAGTGTAGGTAGGGTTTTTAATTTCCCGACCTTTTTTGATTCCCGGGAATCGGGAAATTTTGTTCTACATTCACGGGTACCCGGCTATTCCCGAAATATATAATGATACTGTAAATTAGGAATATTATAGCCAAATTTCATATAAAAACTTAGTGTTATAATTACTAAATATCTGATCTACGAATTTATTAATAAAATTTGTGCTTAATTCACTAAAATCTTAATCCGTAATTAAAAAATGTCAGCCTTTCATTCCATAAATCGCTTCCTAATACTATTTAATTTTATTGATTCATTGTAAAGCCTTTGTTTAAACTCAATTAATTTTAAAGTTATTTAATAACAGAATTTATTCAAACATTGAATGATTAAATTTTTGTTAAATCATTTCCAAAATTAATTGAAAAAATTGTCTTAAACCTTTTTGTACTAGATTTTGATTGAAGAAAAATTTAATCATTTAATAAATTTTTGAAGCTATTTTGTTATGGATTTAAAGAAGAAAAGAAATTAGAATGATTCAATAAGAAATAAATTCTATAAATAATGAATTCTCTTTTTAAATTTTCATACGAAAAACCCCAGATAAATAATAATAATAAGCGGTCTATTATTGCCAAGATATATGCAAAAAACTTTTCACTGTTTTTTGTTAAAAAAAAGAGTTCTAACTTGTTTTCTATGTATTTTCGTCAGTTTTTAATTCCCGGGATCCCGACTAAAAATCCCGGGAATCGGGTGGTGAAAAATTGGCAAAATTCCCGGGAAATTTGTACCGGGAATTCCCGGGATAAAAACCCTAAGTGTAGGTTATACATTTGTATTCATATTCGTAGTAGCAACCGAATTTGTTGCCAATCGAATGATTCAATCGAAAAATTTTCAGTTGATAAAGAAGAATTTCGGTTGAGGCAGTCAAACTTTTGTTACCACTTTAAACATTTGGTACCCTCCATCGTAAAATTCGTCCACTAACACAGAATCATTTGAGTGGCTACAAATTCGGTTGCTATTACGAATTTGTTTTCTCTGTTTATTATTGTATTGATTTAACGTTACTAAATAAACCCAAAATACCGTTATATGTATGTAAAATGTCGTTACCGAAATAATCCATATTAGCGTTACCTTTAAACCAAATATCTAACCAAGCTTCATATACATATAACAAACTTGTATATTGAAAGCTTTCATAATCTGATTTAGAAACCGGCTTTCAGAATTATTTTATTCGTCGTTTTTATAACTTCAATATAAGTCATGTATGGTAGTTTAATTTTGCATTAAAAATAAAATAAATAAATACTTCCTAATAAGCATTTTTACTGGAATTCAAGTTGAGAGCAAGTCTAATTCAAGCCTTGAATTATAGTCAACCAATTGAATTGAATTATGATTGTTGTTTGAAAAATATTTTTAAAGTTTAAAACAATTGTATTTGCATTCAAGTCAAATTCCAACAAAATTTTCAAGTGCTTGAATTTTTGGGGCTTTTTTGACCCTTAATGGGTTAAACAAGACAAAAAATATTTAAATATCGGAAAGGTTTTTACAATAATAGTCTGCTTCATTTCGTACATTTCAAATAATTTTCATTTGGTAAAATAAACTAATTTTTTAACTTTCAGATTAATTCTCAAGTTCTTTTTATTATACATACCCTTCACCTTCGTGAGAAGGGTATATATAAGTTTGTCATTCCGTTTGTAATTTCAACAATATCCTTATAAATAGCGGAGTCGATTAAGCCATGTCCGTCTGTCAGTTGATATCAATTTTCTGAAGACCCCAGATATCATCGGGATCCCAATCTTTAATAATTCTGTCAGACATGCTTTCGAGAAGTTTGCTATTTAAAATCAGCAAAATCGGTCCACAAATGGCTGAAATATGAGGAAAAAACCAGGACAACCTCGATTTTTGACCTATATCTGGATTACTAAGTCATTAATATAGACAATATGGATATCCAATGATAGATATTTCAAAGACCTTTGCAATGACGTATATAAAACCATAGTAAGTTGGACCTACAATTAGTCAAAATCGGAAAACATATTTTTTAACCAGATTTTTTTTTCATCAAAAAAAATTTTAAAAACTAAAATTTTTTTTTTAAATTTAAAAAATTTAAAATAATTCGAAATTTTATTTTCCAAAATATGAAAAACAAACAACAAACAAAAAAATTTTGTTTACCTAAAAATATTTAAAATTTGTATTGTGAAGTATAATTTGGTGAAGGGTATATAAGATTCGGCACATCCGAATATAGCTCTCTTACTTGTTATACCCTTCACCTTCGTGAGAAGAATCGGTCCACAAATGGCTGAGATATGAGGAAAAAACCAAGACAACCTCGATTTTTGACCTATATCTGGATTACTAAGACATTAATATAGACAATATGGATATCTAATGATAGATATTTCAAAGACATTTACAACGAGACCATAGTAAGATGGACCTACAATGGGTCAAAATCGGAAAAATTTAACCCGAATTTTTTTTCCACAAAAAAAATTTAAAATTTAAAAAAAATTTTAATTTAAAAAAACCAAAAAAATTTAAAATAACAATCGAAAAAAAATGAAAAAAACAACTGGAAAAAAAATTAAATTTTCTTTACCTAAAAATATTTAAAATTTTGAAGTATAATTTGGTGAAGGGTATATAAGATTCGGCACTGCCGAATATAGCTATCTTACTTGTTTTTTAATAGAATTGCTAGACTTTCAGCCGTGGTGCGAATTAGTTATTGTTTCATATGCACTCATTAAATATTCAGTATAAAATTGCACAATATCTTTTCTCACAATCTGTCCACTCAACAACAATTGCACTTAATAGTGCGGCAACATTATTTTCTAAACCATCACGTTCATTTTGTGTTGGCAATATGCTGCATATTTCTTTGTTAAATACTCGTAATTTTATGTTATTAAAATTTTCTTTTCTTTTTTTAAAGGTCTTAAACTTTGTGACTGACCAAAAAAAAGCATTTCTTTCTTTCCCATCATCCTTCATACAAAAAAAGTCAAAAGAAAGACTGAAATGTTGCTTTGTTCAGACTGACCAAATGACTAAACGTCAGTAAATGTTAATTGCATTTGTCTTCTCCTCATCAACATCATCGGTCACTTATTTATTTATTTATTTGCGAATCGTTTTAGTTTTTGTGATTTTTGCCATTTTCAAAAACAAAATATGTCTTTCTTTATAACAAATCTTGCTTATTCTTCTTGGTTTTTTCATTTCTCATCATAAAAGCGGTGTTTAATATTCATGTGACTGCGTTTGCGCATGCGTATAACAGAGTAAATATACGCAATTTGACTGCGATTCTTTTGTTTGTGCCTTTGGACTTTTTGTATTGTATTATGCAAGTGGTCAAAATGATTTTTGTAAAAACCGTTGTTTGACTTCTGTAAGTAGATTGGTCTTTTTTCAGTTTTAAAATCTTTATAATTTTGTGCCAGTTTAAGAAAGAATGAATTTATTAATAAGGCCTTTTATTTTTTGTAACACTCGAGCAAAAGCTGATAATATCGAAGACTTCGTTTATAATTGCCAAACACAGAATAGATTTTTCCACAAAACTTCAAATAATAGGTTACTTTTCTTCTGACACAGACCCAAATCCATTTCAACCATTTGGGAGATAAATATTTTGCTATTTTTCCTGGAATGCCGGTCATCCTTAAAAAGGTTTCCGTTATCTAATTGCAAGCTACAAATGAATAACTTTTACTATAACATGTACTTTAACCAAAATGATATGGCCCAGACTAAACCGAGGGCGGACAACTTGTCGTCTTGGCCTGATACGCTCACAATTTAGTAATATAGTGGCGGTTAAAACAGGACACTGCACAGTGGTATGAGAAAAAAAGATGGAAATAAATCAGTAACTTCTAAACCGATCTGTAACTTCTAGTCCGATTTGAATGAAATTTCACATGCGCAATGGGGAAGTGTTGTTGAGTTCAAGTTTTGAATCTGGACCTCATGAGCCCACCTGGAGCTGGGAGAGGGGTCCCCAAAGTAGGACACCTCGGATATGGTCAATTTTAAAAATGATGATGAGAATCTTCGCATCGAGCACTGCATAAAACCTCGTCGTAGCTATCAATTATCTCTTATAGCTTAGGAGATATTCGCAATTGAAAATTAACTTTTCAACATTTTTACCCACCCTACTCCAGTTTTTTGATGACCGCGGTTCCAAATATTTCCCGATTTTCTCCATTTTTCCTTTGTAGGATTAACAACAGATGTATATATCAAATAAAGAAAGAACTGTTTGAAAATCATGACCGAATCCAAAATTACATGCATTTGAATTTAAAAAAATTAAAAAAGGCGATTTTTCGCTATTTTGTTGGGAAAAAAGTATTTTTATTCTGTTTAAGTTAATTATTTTGTAAAGGGTGCCGATAACCCCGCCAAAAAACGAAAATATCCCATTTTTGGAATTTTTCAATACTTTTTTGGGAATTGCGGGATTCCTGTTTACAAATTTCAAAATTTGTTTCTATTTTTCCATTTTCAATTAAAAAAATTATAAAATTTCATTAAAAAATATTCATAATAAAAATTTTATTTCAATTTGAAAAATTTGTATCTATGCAAAAACTATAAAATAAAAAGCATTTTTTGTCATATTTTTCAAAAAACTATTCCATGAATTTTTTAATTGTCAAAAGTTATATACACTATTGAAAAGTAGACAGAATCATCTATGCATTGATATATAACATGTCTACCTTATGTATTTTACGTGGCAAATTTATTGGGGAAAACTTAACAACTCGCAGATAATTTACCTAGCACTGTTATTTACATTCATAATAATGTTGTTATGTAGGCAACATGCTTATTTATTAATTTCTATGTTAGGTAAATTATCTGCGAGTTGTTAAGTTTAACCTAATTAATTTGCCACGTAAAAAACATAAGGTAGACATGTTATATATCAATGGATAGAGGATTTTGTCTACTTTTCAATAATGTATATAACTTTTTACATAATGTATATAACTTTTGACATAATGTATAAGATTTTTATGATCGATTCTCATTTTGTTCCTATTACATGTGGCTTTGCAATAAAGCAATAAATTTAAAGAATTTCTGTCCTTTTCGATTTTTCATAATTTTCTTAAAACAAAACAATTTGATATTTTCACATAAAAAATATATTTTTTAGCTTGAATTTGTTATTATAACTCCGAAACTACTAGGCCGATTGAAACGAAATATATACGTGAAAATTTGTTCATAGCATGGGGGAAATTTTTTCAATATTCAATCAATCGAAAGAAGAACATTAATTACTTAATTTTATGTATTTCAACCAAAAAGTTAAATTTTGTGAAAATGAGCGAATTCACTTAATTGTGAATAAATTCGAAAATAATTCATAGATTTGTATGATCGATATCTCATTTTGTTGCTATTATAAGCGACAAAGTAATAAACCTGAACAAGTTCTGTCGTTTTCGATTTTTTATGAGTTTTTTAAAACACAAAAATTTGCTATTTTCACATCAAAAATATATTTTTTGCTTCAATTTGGTAATATAACTCCGAAACTACTGAGCCGATTAAAATGCAATATATTAACAGATTAAAGGCTATGTAAATATGAACTTTTCAAAGTTTACTTCAATAATATCGGTCTAACCCTTTTTGAGTTATCATAAACTATGTGGAGAAAAATCTAACAAAATTCACAATTTTAGAAAAAACAAGTAAGAAAGTATGGTCCGTCAAGCCCGAACTACACTAAGTAAAAGAGCAAAAACATTTTTCATTTAAAATTTCAATAATTTATATTCGTGAGTGATTTTCGGAAGTGGGCCTTATATGGGAGCTATGACCAATTATGGGCCGATCACCATAAAATTAGGTGGTGTAATTTATGTCTATATTAAAGGTAACTATGTTGAATTTTGTGTGTATACCAACATTTTTAAGCGATTTATGCACGTAAAAGTGATTTTCGAAAGCGGGTCTAATTATGGACCGATCGTAACAAAATTTGGTGACATGAATTTTGTATATATAAAACTTATTTAAATTAAACTAAAACTATTATAAATTAAACATTTATGACCGATAAAGTCCAATTTCGGAAGGATATTTGTATGGGGGCTAGGTGAAATAATGGACCGATTTCAGCCAGTTTCAATAGGCTTGGTCCTTTGATCCAAAAAATAATATGTACCGAATTTGATCGAAATATCTTCAAAATTGCGACCTGTGCTCTGCGCACAAAGTTTACATGGACAGCCAGCCAGACGGACGGACATCGTTTAATCGACTCAGAAAGTGATTCTAAGTCGATCGGTTAGACTAATATTTTATAAACATCTGCACAAACGCATTATACCCTCCCCACTATGGTGGTGTAGGGTATAAAAATGTTAAAAAAAATCTGTCCATAGAATTAAAAAATTTTACCATTTTTGTACTACTGGAACCGCAATACATCAAAATTGTGTAGTGGTTTAAAAAGCCTCCAAAATTTGTTCGATTTTGTTGCCCTTTGTAGTCTTCCTGAGCTTTCTGACATGAAGTTAGAGTCCATCAATATCATTAATAACTTTACCAGGAACAGCAATCATGCCAGGCACAGGAGAGACCTTATATCCGACAATTAAGTGGTACTTAATAATCCCCTCTTCTCTCTTTTTCGGACCTTATTTATTTTCCCTTCTTCTACTTCTTCATTACATCTGACTATCCACTTCTCTTTTCATTTGTTCTGTCTCTCTTTTCTATCTTTATTTTCGGGTAAGTGTCCCCACTATGTGGCTGCCTGAGATCCTAACTTAAGAGAGTTCTAGGGTTCCGGGTTCGATTGCCACCAGAATCGATCCCCTGTTACACTATAACGTGGTTATTATCATCGTTATTCGATTTGTTAATTTGTTGTAACATGATATCTAAAAAGTCGCATTCCTTATACTCCCTGCATGCAGTGATATTAATTTGATCAGTTTTTTTTTCAGCTTTACTTTTTTGCATTATAAATTTTTCATTATACATATTAAACGAAAAAAAATGTCTGGATTTATAAAATGTATGTTTCATTTTGTCTCGGTATTTAGGTCATTTTGTGGCAGAGTGTCTTGAAATTATTGTGAAAATGAATGTCAATAATTTCTCTCATTCCCGTATATTGGTTATGAACTGTTTGGTTTAGTTTAATGTTTTAAGTTACATGAGGTTTATTGCTACTTTATTCATACATATTTTTACTTTTATTTTATTCATTTTTAATTTCAGATTTTTTTTCTTCGCTGATTTATCATTTTAATTTGAGTGTCGTGTCTGTGGGTCTGTTTGAATGTCTGCTTCTGCAGCAGTGCCAACATGCATTAAGTCAATAAAATTGAATTAATTGATGAAAGTAAATTGTGGTTTTGTTGAGTGTTTCTGTTTATTTACTCGTACTCGTATTTTTACTTTCAAGTTTATCCTTTTATGTAAATATTTTTTGGGAAATGTATTGTATTTAAGTTTTATTATTATAGTGTGTAACAGTTTTATGGTTTGTATGATTTGGTAGGTGTGTACAAGAAAAAAAAAAATAAAAGCTTTTACAAAATTCACTAAAGGGTTTTACATTTAGTGTTAAACCTAAATATGCAGCACTTAAATTATAGTGATGGACAGTGTGTCAGTCCTACAATATTTAAAGTTACAGCCAATAACTGTTTTTAATGTCCAAAACAGTGAACCACTTCGTAGCTTATCGTTATCAGCTGATTATATCGGCTTTTTAGAGAAACATATCCGTAAGAGATCGATAGTATCGTAGCTGGTTATAAGAACTTGAAGAAACTACAGGCTTAATGCATTTCATATTTCTATATGATCCTCAAATGCACAACATATTCGAAGAAGGAATACACAGTAAATAAAAAAGGGTGTTGTTTACACGTACATAATATATACTGTTTTTTAAAAATACATATTTCAGACTTTTGTTTGATTTGAATTTAGAAGCAGTTTAACTTAGGATATTAAAACATTTCGCAGTAATCTTTAATACATTACACAGGTCAACAGCAAAAAAGCAAATAACCACTATATAGATTTGATGCATCATGGTTACCTAAGTACAAAAATGGTAAAATTTTTTAATTCTATGATTTTTAAAAATTTTTTTTTTTTTTCTAAAATTGTGATTTTTTTAGATGTTTCTCCACATAATATATGATAACTCAAAAAGGTTTAGTCCGATATTATTAAAGTAAACTTAGAAAAGTTTTAACAAAAACAAAACACATGTAAAATTTACACTCAAAGTACATGCTTTTACGCACATACAATTTTCTGAAAATAAGCGAATTCACTTAATTGTGAATAAATTCGAAAATAATTACTCAATTTTTATGTTCGATATCTCATTTTTTTCCCATTACATGTGGATTTGCGATAAATCAATACATTTCTAAACAATTTCTGCCGTTTTGGATTTTTCATGATTTTTTTAAAACAAAAAAATTAGATATTTTTACATAAAAAATATATTTTTTGCTTCAATTTGTTATTATAACTCCAAAACTACTGAGCCGATTGAAACGCAATATATATGTATATACATATGTTCATAGCACGGTGAAAATGTTTTCAATATTCAATCAATCGAAAGAAGAACAGTAACTACTCAATTTTATGTATATCAAACAAAAAAGTTAAATTTTGTGAAAATGAGCGAATTCAGTTAATTGTGAATAAATTCGAAAAGAATCCATAGATTTGTATGATCGATATCTCATTTTGTTGCTATTATATGCGGCTTTACGACAAAGTAATAAACCTGAATAATTTCTGTCGTTTTCGATTTTTGATGAGTTTTTTAAAACACAAAAATTTACTATTTTCACTTAAAACACAAAAGTTTGCTATTTTCACGTAAAAAATATATTTGCTGCTTCAATTTGGTATTACAACTCCGAAACTACTGAGCTGATTAAAATGAAAAATATTGACAGATTAAAGGCTATGTAAATATGAACTTTTCTAAGTTTACTTCAATAATATCGCTGTAACCCTTTTTGAGTTATCATAAATTATGTGGAGAAAAATCTAACAAAATTCACAATTTTAGAAAAAAATTAAAAAAAAATCTATCCTTAGAATTTATAAATTTTACCATTTTTGTACTACTGGAACCACAATACATCAAAATTCTGTAGTGGTTTAAAAAGCCTCCGAAATGTTTTTCGATTTTATTGCCCTGTGTTATCTTCCGTCCGTACCATTTGATAGTTCCAGGCGAAGTTTTATCATGTCTTAAAATGTTTTGTGGAAAATAATTCCTATATTTTAACCAGAGTTATGAACTAACATATGAGTTCATAAATGAATTCTCAAAAGAATATATGCAAGCCACTTCCATTCGATTGGATTTGGAGATTTAACAGTGAGTTCAATATATTGACCCTTCCGCCTTCCGATAACTAAGGACATGTTTGAAGAATTTTTTTAAACTCTATTAGATCGTTTCCTGGCATGTGGTGATTACAATGCGAAACACACATGCTGTGGTTCACGGTTAATTAACCTTAACTACCAGCTTTACAAAGACCTAGTTGACACTAGGAATAGCCTGGATGTCGTGTCCCCTGGTCAACCAAAATATGGCCTACTGATCCTAGGAAAACTCCTGACCATATCTGACTTTTGTCATATCCATAAATATAGATAGAAATTAAATATCTATGGAAATGTCCTTTGATTTATCTTCCGACCATTTACCTGGAATAGTCACCTATTATGGAAAAAGTATATCAAAATCTCCTACAAATCTTCTATTTTACAAAACAAACTGGCATAAATACATAAAGTTCATCAGTAGCCATATCCATACAAATCCAAATATACAGTGTGAAGGAGAGATAAACGAATGCGTTAATGAATTTACGTCATTAATTACTTCCGTTCTAGATCAATCAAAGATCGAAATCCCAAATAAGCTGCAAAGCAAAGGCTACCCATCGCTAATAGAAAACTGAAAACAGCCCTTTGTTTAGAGGAGATCGCAAAAATAGATAGAGGTCCTTACAAAATTATAATTTTAATTATTCAATGCCCGTCTGTCTGTTTTAGAGATGAGCGATCCCGTGATTTTTAAAGAACGTCGTTGTCAGTGAACGTGATATATAAATCACTGTTCTTTCAAACAGAGACCGTGATCACGTTATGCCTATGTTATGGAAAATAACAACAATGTTAAGAAGAATACATTAGCGGAAATCACTCTTCGTAGCAAACTACCCTGCAAACATTGTATATGTTGCAATGAACTCTGCAGTTTATAAATATCTCGCTATCTTTACAAGATACATTCCAACATTCTTTAAAAAAAATCGATTCAATAGGACTCTTATTAGATTTTAAAACGCCGTTAAAGTATCCACGCCCCCAGTCACCCTGGGGAATTACAGACATTCAAAATGTCCTAAAAACGTTGAGTCTCTTATCAAAGAAAAGAGAACACTCAGACGTCAATGGCAACAATCGCGATCTCCGAACGTAAAGGCTAAACTTAATGAGTGCTAAACTTAAACGTTGCCTTAAAGATTAATAAAGAATCTAAGCTGAAAAACTTAGGCCCTACTAAGAAAACAGAATATAGTCTCTGGAAAGCTGTGAAAAATATGCAATGCCCTATTGTAAATGAGTCGCCCATACGCCTTCAGAACGGAGAATGCGCAAAAAATACTTCAGAAAAATTCGAAGCATTTGCCAATCACTTGGAGAATGTATTTACCCCAAATGATACAAATTCATATATTAGAGATAATGTCATAAATAATGTGGTGCCAGCCCCACTAAAATTCCGGTTCTCTACGATGAAGACGACAATCAAAGGTCTTAAGGCTGGAAAATTACCTGGTATAGATAAAATTACTACCACGATGATAAGTAATCTGCCCAACTCAACACTGAGAATTATTTTGTTCATATTTAACTCAATACTACGTATTGGATATTTCCCATCCTCATGGAAAATATCTGATATAGTTATGATACCAAAACCGGGAAAAGATGTCACTCAAGTGACATCATACCGTCCCAATAGCCTATTGTCAATATTCTCAAAACTTTTTGAAAAGTTGTTACTTGAGAGACTTATAGTGCACCTTGACGAAAATTGCATAATTCCTGACCATCAATTTGGTTTCAGAAGGAAACATAGTACTATCGAACAGGTACATCGGATAACTACACTTATTCGGAAAACCTTCGAGAGCAAACAGTATTGCTCCGCATTATTTATTGACATTGACAAATAAAATTAAATTCAGTTCAGTTGTACTGGTTAATTGGCCCACGGTCTGCTCTAGACTTGGAATACAAAGTGCTTTTGTACAAAACAATTATAAAACCGATATGGCATTCAGCTATGGGGAACAGCCTCCTCATCCAACGTTGAAAAATTGCAAAGAAAGCAGTCAGCACTGTTAAGGACAATAACAGGTGCCCGTGGTATATTCGCAATAGTAATATCCATATGGATCTCAATGTCCCCATAATACGCGAGGAGATCAAACTCTCCAGTTTAAAATACATTTCAAATGTATGGTTCATCCAAACCCCCTTGCCAGGGAGCTGCTGTCATTTGAGGGTCATAGACGACTGAGACGATTGGAAACACTGGATCTGGCCAGATAATCATTTAAAGAGCACTCTTGTTGGACATTGCAGCGGAAATAACAACTTTAGATTTAGTTTAGGTTAAGATTTGAATACTTATTGTACATTTCTAAAAAGAAATATTCAATAAAGAAAAATAGGTACTGAAAAAAACATTCTTATACACAGATTAATAAACTTCAATCGACATGAAAAATATTATTGGAAACCACGTGAAGCTTGGGTTGTATTCCACATGAATTTGAAGCAAATGTGATGATTAGAAGTGCTAGAATTAGTCTCTAAATTTTAGCTCAGAACATGTGTAAAATCAATCTTAATTTGTACCTAGTGCACTAGGAGTAAAGATGCCGATTCTACTCTTACTCAAGCCGAAAGATGCGTTTTGATTAGAGGTGCTACAATTAGTCGCTAGATCTCAGGAACTTATGGGAATTCCTTTTTGTCTATTTTCGTCATTATCTATTCCGACGATCAAACAGTCTTTATAGCATCAATTTATCATTTCCACGAACAAAAAAAGTGACTTTGCATATCGCTCATTTCAATTACTACGAACCTGATTTTTAAGATATGTGAGTAATCTGGGAAATATTGAGTATTTTTGAGATCACCACCTTTTTGACAGCAACTCTCAATATAAAAATATTGTCCGCTTTAAATTGTTATGAAATCTCTACTACAATAAATATTGTTTTCCCCAACTCAAAAGCACATAATATCTAAATCGTGAAAAATGTTAATAAAACCCAATCAAAGTTATTGTAATTAATTATAAATAAAATTATTCGCCAACAATATTTCATTCCCAACTGCAACTGCAAAAAAATAAGACAGCATTGATTTCCTTTATGTGAATAAATTGTACCCGGTTTTTCAGGCACATAAAAACATATTAAATTACACACTTTCATTAATTGAACACACATAAAATTAATCATCAACATACTACATCAATTTTATTAACTTGCAACAACAAATAGTTTTAATCAATATTGAATAAAACAAAAACTAGATTTGCACCACACACACTCCCCTCTTTGCCACATAGTTTTGGCAAAAAATTTCAATTTTGCCAATAAAAAATATGTAAAAGAAAATATTTAAAATATTTTTTTATGTTTAACCAACAAATGTTCGCCACATGCAGCGACTGCAGCAGAAGAAAACATTTGCTGCATGCATCTTTTTCAAGTAAATTGTATGTTGATGCTGACCGAACTCGCTGGTTTTATTCGCTCTCAGATCGATACCTGCTGTTTGTTTGTAATCAAATATTTAAACATTGGTTTATAGTTGTTGTACGAGTACAAGAGTATGTGTTTCCATTTCTTTCTTTTTTTATTATCGATTTATGCTAAAAACTTCATAAACTTCTTTTTTCGAATTCAATGTGTTGAAAATGTGTTTTTAAACCAATTTATAGTCGTAATTCATCTGCATGTTGATTACACGAGTGTCACATACAATTGTTGGGTTGACATTGGTCTGGTTTTAAAGATTTAATTTTATTGGTTATTTTAAATCTCATCGGAAATGTTTTTGTAACACAATAAAATGTTTAAATTTCATTTATATTTTATGTGATTTTTAATGGCGTTTTAAAACATTTTTATAACTAAATAAATAAAATTTAATCGCATGGTACGAGTGTGTATTTTAATTAATCAGTGAAAGGTTTTTTATATTATATGGGGTCAACTCTTTTCTTTTATTTTGTAGTTTTTTTTTATTATTATTTTATTTGTATGAAAGTGAAAACCCCATAAATTGTTTGAAAAAACAAGAGTAATAAAAGCACCGTTTTGAAAAAAATATCAAAACACATGATCATGAGAACAGAGTTCAATAAATATATAATGGAATTTAATACTGAGATATCAAGGCTTTTGTCATGGTTGGGAAAGCGAAAAAAATCGCCAAATTCTTGGCTTTTAAGGAAATACCATAGACAAGAATCCGAATTACTGCATTTTTGAACGAATGAGTTTTCATATCGCTCTTCTGCAAACAGGCAATATTCGCTTTTCGTTTGTTCCCATACCCTTATCAGTATCGATACATTAAACTGTATTGAGTGCCTCATTGAATTATTATGAAAACCTGGATGTCTGATAGATTTGGCACTGTTTAAAATTGTACTCTCTCTGTAATAGTATTAAGAAGAAAGGAAGTAAATCCTAATAACGTATGTCCCAAAATGTATACCCTACACCACCATAGTGGGGAGGGTATAATGCGTTTGTGCAGATGTTTGTAATGCCCAAAAATATTGGTTTAAGACCCACCTTAAACGATGTCCGTCCGTCTGGCTGGTTGGCTGGCTGTCCATGTAAACCTTGTGCGCAGAGTACAGGTCGCAATTTTTAAGATTTTTTTTTTTTTTTTTTTCAGTATCTTTTTCTTTATTGAATCTTTCTTTTTAGAAATTTACAAATAAGTATTCAAATCTTAACCTAAACTAAAACTAAAGTTGTTATTGCCGCTGCAATATCCAACATGAGTGCTCGATGATTATCTGGCCAGATCCAGTGTTTCCAATCGCCTCAGTCGTCTATGACCCTCAAATGACAGCAACTCCCTGGCGAGGGGGTTTGGATGATTCATTAGTTTTGAAATGTATTTTAGACTGGAGAGTTTGATCTCCTCGCGTATTATGGGGACATTGAGATCCCTATGGATATTACTATTGCGAATGTACCATGGGGCACCTGTTATTGTCCTTAACAGTGCTGACTGCTTTCTTTGCAATTTTTCAACGTTAGATGAGGAGGCTGTTCCCCATAGCTGAATGCCGTATAGCCATATCGGTTTTATAATTGTTTTGTACAAAAGCACTTTGTATTCCAAGTCTAGAGCAGACCGTGGGCCAATTAACCAGTACAGTTGGACTGACTTTAATTTTATTTGCGTAACCTTGGCTTCAATATGGTGGGACCATGTTAAACGGCGATCAAGATGGATACCGAGATATCGCACATGGCTCTGTTCTGGGATTTTGATATTATTTATCTGTATGGAAGGGCAACTTTCTCGTCTTAAAGTAAATGTAACGTGAATACATTTTGTTGCATTGACCTTAATTTTCCATTTGTCCAGCCATTTTTCCAAATCGCCGATGTGAGACTGGAGTTGTTCAGAAGCTATTACGGGATTTTCATGTGTACTTAAAAAAGCGGTATCATCCGCAAATGTAGATGTGTGAGTCAGTGCGCTCGTGGGCATATCTGCAGTATATAAAATATATAGGAACGGCCCTAGAATACTTCCCTGTGGTACACCAGCGGATATTTTTCGACGTGTTGAGATCACATCCTTTGATCTGATTTGGAAAGATCTTTCTTGTATGTAATTTTTAAGCAGTTTATGTACGTTCGCAGGTAGTAATCTAGTAATTTTGTGTATTAGTCCATCGTGCCAGACTTTATCGAAGGCTTGAGATATGTCAATAAATAATGCGGAACAATACTGCTTGCTCTCGAAGGTTTTCCGAATAAGTGTAGTTATCCGATGTACCTGTTCGATAGTACTATGTTTCCTTCTGAAACCAAATTGATGGTCAGGAATAATGCAATTTTCGTCAAGGTGCACTATAAGTCTCTCAAGTAACAACTTTTCAAAAAGTTTTGAGAATATTGACAATAGGCTAATGGGACGGTATGATGTCACTTGAGTGACATCTTTTCCCGGTTTCGGTATCATAACTATATCAGATATTTTCCATGAGGATGGGAAATATCCAATACGTAGTATTGAGTTAAATATGAACAAAATAATTCTCAGTGCTGAGTTGGGCAGATTACTTATCATCGTGGTAGTAATTTTATCTATACCAGGTGATTTTCCAGCCTTAAGACCTTTGACCGTCGTCCTCACGGCAGAGAACCGGAATTTTAGTGGGGCTGGCACCACATTATTTATGACATTATCTCTAATATATGAATTTGTATCATTTGGGGTAAATACATTCTCCAAGTGATTGGCAAATGCTTCGATTTTTTCTGAAGTATTTTTTGCCCATTCTCCGTTCTGAAGGCGTATGGGCGACTCATATACAATAGGGCATTGCATATTTTTCACAGCTTTCCAGAGACTATATTCTGTGTTCTTAGTAGGGTCTAAGTTTCTAAGATAATTTCTCAGGTTAGATTCTTTATTAATCTTTAAGGCGACGTGAAGTCTTCTTTGGCACTGATTAAGTTTAGCCTTTACGTTCGGAGATCGCGATTGTTGCCATTGACGTCTGAGGGTTCTCTTTTCTTTGATAAGAGAATCAATGTTTTTAGGACATTTTGAATGTCTGTAATTCCCCAGGGTGACTGGGGGCGTGGACACTTTAACGGCGTTTGTTAAAATGTCTGTAAATATATCGACAGCGGATTGTATCTCATACTCATTTTTCAATGAGATGTTTTGTGGCAAGTGTGAGCTAACATACATTTTATACTTTAACCAGTTCGTTTTCTTGTTAGGGAAACAAGAGTAAGAGTTTTCCAATTTACTTGGAACTGCTAATAACGTTAAAACTGTAGGCGAGTGGTCTGACGAGAGGTCCAGCGAAGGGATCACTGAAATAAATTCTCTTTTTATATTCTTGATTACAGCGAAGTCAATTAGATCGGGAATCTTATTGAGGTCTGTAGGCCAATAAGTAGGTTGGCCACTAGATATGGCATCTAGTCTGTTAGACGATATTGCTTCTAACAGTTGCCTCCCTCTAGGAGTAATAAGGCGAGAGCCCCAAAATGTATGTTTTGCATTGTAATCACCAGCTGCTATAAATCTTGGACCTAGAGTCCTAAAATATTCGAGAAACTGCTCTCGATTAATATTATACCTAGGAGGACAATATATTGAAGATATTGTAACTCTACCATCAGGTATATTTATAGATGTGGCCTGGATGTGATCCGTTTTATATTCTGGCATTGGGAAATGCCTAATATCCTTTCTCACTAATATAGCTGTTCCACCACAAGCTCTACCACTTGGATGTTTTGTGTCATAAGTATAGTATCCGTTAATTCTGAAACAGTTCTTTATGGTAAAGTGTGTTTCAGAAACGAGTAGTACATCAATTTCCTGAAGGTGGAGAAATTGTTGTACATCATTCTTATGTTGGCTAAGGCCGTTAGCATTCCAAAAACAAATTCTTAGAGAATTCATTTTTTATTTAGCAGGATCTGCATGAGCATGCTTTGATTCTGCATCAATTGTTGAAACATATTTTGCATGTTCGTCATGAAACTGTTCATGGTTTGAATTAGATTCTCAATAGAGCTTTGAGAGTTATTGTCGGGTACTGGTACACCCTCTTTTAATGCATGTGCATATGAAAATAATGGGGAATTATTTCCATTGCTTCTTTTCATTTGGGTAACTGAACCCTCATTTGTCGTATTGGCATACGATTTGTTTTGATAATTATCATTTATGATGCCCCTATATTGAGCACTAGAAGCACCTGTGTTTGTTTTCATTTGGGTAACTGAACCCTCATTTGTCGTATGGGCATACGATTTGTTTTGATTATTGTTTTTTATGATACTTCTATATTGAGCACTAGAAGCATCAGGAAGGCTTGGAAAGTTAGAAGCCGTATATTGAGCATATAAAGGTCTTCTTGCCTTCGTTGATTCCTGTATGCGTAGGAATACTGGGCATCCACGGTAGTTTGCGGTGTGATTTTGACCACAGTTACTACATTTTCTTATATTATCTGTTTTTGAGTGGGGGCATTCTTGACTTTTATGAATATCTCCACATCTTACACATACAGAAGGTAATTTGCAGAATGTTCGGGTGTGACCGAACTCTTGGCAATTAAGGCACTGAGGTGGACCTTTGCGCTTAATTGGTTCTTCTACAATTATTTTACGATTTAGAAGATATCTTAAACCGTATATTGGATGAGTGTCACCCTTTTTCTTTAATTGAGAAGAGTTGAAAGTGATTTCAACTCTAAAAATTGGTTGAGGAATTTTATTTTTATTTATTATATTGTGAATGGACTTCACTTCAAAGCCTTCAGACTCTAGCGCCTTTTTAATATCATCAGTTGGCTCAGAACTATCTATACCTTTGATGACTACTGTCAAACCTTTTGCACTTTTCAGTTGATATGTATAATAGTTTCTTTTCTCGGAATCGAAATTATCAACAATCATTCTGAAATTTTTTTCCGAATAAGTTTGTACCTTTGTCTCTTGAATATTTCCTTTACGTAGAGAGACCACGTGGAAATTCTCCTTACCTACAAGTTGGGACAATTTGTTCACCAAAACATTTGTAGTAGGTTCGCGCAAATAAAGAGGAGGTGGCTTATAGTCTTTTACAGGCTTTGCGGGTTTTTCTTTACTTTCATGATTGTCAAGAATTGCAAAACGATTTTGACTTACCGGATTTTTCTTCGCCTGTTTTGGATTTGGTTCCAATTTTGATGTCCTAGGACTGGACTTGCGTTTAGTTATAGTGATGTAACGGTCCATTCCTGTTAGGATTTTTCCCGTATTTTTCACTATACTATTTTTTGGTATGGCACCAGTATTTTTTAATGTAAAACTCGATTGATTTTGCCTATCATCACCGGTTTTTATAGAGTTAATATTTTCATTACTACTATTTGTGACATTGATCACAGTAGCATTACTTTTTTCAGCAACCATTTGAGTTGTTGTTTGTTTTTCTATAATTTCTTTTATGTTGTCTTCTACACAATTATTTTAATTTTTAAGATATTTCGATAAAATTTGGTACATATAATTTTTTCGGCCCAAGAACAAAGCCTATTGAAACTGGATGAAATCGGTCCATTATTTCACCTAGCCCCCATACAAATGTCCTCTCGAAATTGGACTTTATCGGTCGTAAATGTTTAATTTATATATATATCTACACAAATTTCGCTCCAAATAAGTTTCATATATACAAAATTCATGTCACCAAATTTTGTTACGATCGGTCCACAATTAGTCATAGCTCCCATATAGATTCGCTTCCGAAAATCACTTAAAAGTGCATAAATCTCCTAAAAATGTTGGTATATACACAAAATTCAACAGAAATAACTTTCATTAAGACATAATTTACACGATTTAATTTCAAGGTGATCGGTCCATAATTGGTCATAGCTCCCATATAAGTCCCACTTCCGAAAATCACTCACCCCTACACCACCATAGTGGGGGGGTATAATGCGTTTGTGCAGATGTTTGTAACGTCCAAAAATATTAGTCTAACACCCACCTTAAAGTATACCGATCGACTTAGAATCACTTTCTGAGTCGATTAAACGATGTCCGTCCGTCTGGTCGGCTGGCTGGCTGTCCATGTAAACCTTGTGAGCAGAGTACAGGTCGCAATTTTAAAGATATTTTGATGAAATTTGTTTCGACTCAAGGACCAAGCCTATTAAAACTGGCTGAAATCGGTCCATTATTTCACCTAGCCCCCATACAAATGTCCTCCCGAAATTGGACTTTATCGGTCATAAATGTTTAATTAATATATGTATCTCCACAAATTCCATTCCAAATAAGTTTTATATACACAAAATTCATGTCACCAAATTTTGTTACGATCGGTCCATAATAAGTCATAGCTCCCATATAGACCCCTTCCGAAAATCACTTTAACGTGCATAAATCGCTTAAAAATGTTGGTATACACACAAAATTCAACATAGTTAACTTTAATATAGACATAAATATAGACACGACATAATTTCATGGTGATCGGTCCATAATTGGTCATAGCCCCCATATAAGGCCCACTTCCGAAAATCACTCACGAATATAAATTATTGAAATTTTAAAAGAAAAAATTTTTGCTTTTTTACTTAGTGTAGGGTATTATATGGTCGGGCTTGACCGACCATACTTTCTTACTTGTTTTTATATACATATAAACTTCTAGTTAAATATGAAATTTTGTTTTTCTATCATGATTGCAACCCGTGCCGTGCCGACTTGCGATTTAGTTTAGAAGTGCATTTACAAAGGAAAAAAATGCAATTTTTTCAGTTTTTGTAAACATTTTGCTATTAAATAGTTACTTTTGTAATTTAATTTAAAAGAATCGAAATGTGTACGTAATTGTCGTTCTAATGAGATAAAAGGGCAAAAATTGGTTAAAAAATTTTAAAGTTATTAAAAAATCGCCAGGCCATAACGTGTCTTAGGCCACTAGAACCAGAAATGTAGTAACAAAATTCACATATTTTGATAAATATTAAAATAAACGCTTATTTTTACTTAAAATATATCTATATTTACTTGTATATGAGTTTTTGTCTTTTAGGATACCGTTATCCAATTCCCATGTATGACCAAAAAATTTAATTTTTTTAATGGCGTTTCAAAACTCCAATTTTAATTTTTTAAAAATTTTGTTAAACAAATTTCAGAATTTTTTAATCATCACATGGGGATTTATTTACAACATAATAGGGAATAAAAATGTGAAAAATGTTGTCAATACCTCCTATAGTTTTTCCGTACCTGCGATATAAATTTTTCGATTTTCGAGAAAATCTAATTTTTTGGCGAATTAGCCCAATTTCCTTACTGTTATTAACTTTAAGTAAAATCTGTTCAAAATATTATAGTCCAGGTAATTTTAAATATAGTCTGAAAGTTTTCCTAAAGTTAGAAAATGTTAACCCTTAAATCGTGAATTTTTCAATATTTGGAATTTCTAATGGATAGATAGCGAAATATTATATATTTTTGGGCCGATTTTGATGAAACATAAGAAAAATATAAAATGAAAATATAATAACAGCACAAAGATGGAAATTAACCCTTAAGAGCACTTGGGGTCAAAATGACTGTGTTATTCGTGATTTTAAAAGTTCGGGTTCATTTGGACCTCAAGTGCTATTAAGGGTTAATTTCCATTTTTGTACTGTTATTATAAATACTAGACTTCATGTTATATTTTTCTTAAGTTTCATCAAAAATATACAATTTTCTGAAAATAAGCGAATCCACTTAATTGTGAAAAAATTCGAAAAGAATCAAACGATTTTTATATTCGATATCTCATTTTGTTCCTATTATACGCGGATTTGCGACAAGTTCTGCCGTTTTCGATTTTTCATGAGTTTTTTAAAACACAAAAATTAGCTATTTTCTCTTAAAAAATATATTTTTTGCTTCGATTTGTTATTATAACTCCGAAAATACTGAGCCAATTAAAATGTAATATATAAACAGATTAAAGGTTATGTAAATTTGAACTTTTCTGAGTTTACTTCAATAATATCGGACTAACCCTTTTTGAGTTATCATAAATTATGTGGAGAAACATCTAAAAAAATTCTCAATTCTAGAAAAAAAAATTTAAAAAAAAAAATCTATCCATAGAATTAAAAAAAATTACCATTTGTGTACCACTGGAACCACAATACATCAAAATTGTGTAGTGGTTTAAAAACCCTCTAAATTTTTTTTCGATTTTGTTGCCCTGTAATTTGGTGTCGTTTTGATTAGATGGCCGGGCTTCACATACGATATCTTACGTTATTCGGTGCAAAAAGGATTTTCTTTTATAGGTCTCTCGACTTCCTTTTTGATGAATCTTGCTGCTAGCAAACATTTTGAAATTTTTTCTTGAGCAGCTCTTAATGATTTTGCAAGCTCTTGTTGAGTTTGACAGCAATATTCATGGAGTAATGAATTCAATTCTTGGTCTTCAAACTTTTTTGACTGGCCTGGGCGATATTTGTCTTCCGTGACAAAATCACCAATTCTGAACTCTGTACGTTGAAACCAATGTATCACATTCACCATAAGCTTTGGTGAGCACTCGATGTGCTTCAGCGTCACTTTTTTTCAAATTATAGAATTAAAGCAAAACTTCCTGCATATGACGCTTTGTTGGTACAAAATTTGACATTTTTGAAGCAAGAAAAAACTCTGATGATAGTAGTGTAATATGAAAAAAAAGAGATCAGTTCTATCAGTTTTAATTGATGTTAATCTCTTTTATATAAATGATAACTTGTCAACTTTTCTAATATTTTTAAAAGAAATGATGATAGGCTAATTCGTCAACTTTTCTAATATTTTTAAAAGAAATGATGATAGGCTAATTCGTCAAAATAAGATGTCAGATATGTGTCATATATACGGATTACAATTCATTCTCTTTTCTCCTGACACATATAGTTCCTGATCATGAACTATATGGTCCATACTTTTTAGAAAAAGTTATAAATATACAGTTTGAAACTTTCCAGAGATACTATGCAGTCAACATCTAGACTTTAAATAGGTTTCTATGTCGAATTCAATCCAATTTCAGTAGTTTGGTGACTTTATTGTACGATTAAAACGACAAGTCTATATAGACATTTGCGTTGTAATGAGTATTTGGCACTCTCTATTAAGAGCTTAATAAGCCTAGAGCTGACCTAGATGTAGACCTATTTTGGTTATGTTTCGTCTAGTAAATCTAAACAAATCTATGCAATTTCTCTGTGAATCATACAAAACGCCTATATCATTATAGCAGTTACTGAAGAATATAGGCCTAAACCCTAATTTATTTTGCTAGCATTAAAGATTATATTTATTTGCATAACTGTCACATTTTCCTGTCAATATACTAAAACTAATCTTAAATGATGTCAATTTTATTTATCTAGCTAGCATTGCCTTATAAATTGTTTTATCTCAAAAATCGTAAACTGTGTAATGTGTCGCCATTGTAAAACTGTTCATATTCAAAGGAATTGCTCTAATTTTATTGAATGACCCAATCACTGTCTTGTTTGTTTAACTAGAAATTTAAGATAAAATACTTCCTTATAAGCCATGAATAAATGGTAAAAAAAAGCGAACAAGATCGCTATCAAATGATCTTGTAAAATCAAAATAGAAAATACCAAGAAAAACTATTCAAATTTGAAAAAAAACCTACATAAATATTTCTATACATGAAATGTAAACTACGAAAACACAGTAACAAAACTTGTAAAGTGTCAATATTAATAATTTATATTTAATTATTAACAAGAAATAAAAACAAACAATACATAGTAAATGTAGGCTCAATTTGGAGCCTCTGTATATTTCTTTCTCTGTCTGACTTGTACTCAGTTGGCATATGTATGTTTAATTTCAAATTCGCTTTGAAATAACTCTAATCCAATATCTGAACCACAAACATTCACTGGCCATGATCGCCCAAGCAGAGATTGATGTAAATGATTACTGAAAATGCAAACGATCATACAGCACTCAATCGCCGGCAGACACTGCAAATGAAGCCATTCTACTAGCACTCAGTATGAGTACGATGATGTCTAGTCAGTCTTGAGATTGTGATTGAAACTCTTACTCTATGTTGATTTTGTTATTAAATCGCAGAAGAAAAATAAAACATTTTATTTCCGCCACAAATATTTATAAAGTAATTTGAGATTTATAAATTAATTCATTTGATTTGGAGGGTAATAGACTGGCATGTCAAACTAAAGGGCAGGGTAGAGAAGAAATACACCTAGGCCTTGTGTTAAAAGGCATAAATATCGAGATCTGTCCTTAAATGATGATACATTTTTAATGTTCTAGCATTAATATCCAATTTTGTCCTCCTTCGATGAGTGGTCCGTATTTATCATGATTTCCGATAAAAGTTACAAATTAAAATTTCGATTTTCCGAATATAGATTAACAAAATGCACTATTCCAACTTTCAGATGGTGAGTATGATCTTGTTAATTCCCCAGTTTCTCAATACCTTAGTGTACTTAAATGATGGAGTAAGAGGTTTTTTGTATAAATAATTACTGCATTGTGGCCGTAGTTGTTGATTTGTTATGAATGTCTGTAAATGATCTTGTAAAATATCACACGAATATCAAATCCACACAGATACAAATATTTCAGAGCCACACACACAGTTACAAATACAGTGTTGCAAGGTGAGGTGAAAGGAGTACAAGTCGTGAATGAGTGACGGAGTATTTTGCTTAAATAAACAATTGGAATTTTTCATCTTATTAAAGATCGCTGTTTCCACGATCACATCATCAACCAACTAAACACCACGCCACACCACATGTATTTAAATGTCTTATGAAAACAAAATTAACGACAGACAATGGATTTACACAGATTAAAAATGATGAGACTGGGTTATTTGATCAATAACTAGGTGAGAAGAAAAAATATTTACAACAATTTGTTGGAATTTTACTTGGTTTTTCTTCTGTTTCAGTTTCTGCGGTTGTCGTCATTGTTGTTTTCATTCAGCTTGTGATTGTATAGATGTGTGAAAAAGTTAAAGTGAAAATTAAAAAGGGAAAATCTTATGTTATCACAATAAAAAACACTCCATTTAAATAAAAACATATAAGCGGAAAGGCACATATTGTGACCCCTATTTATGGCACTCATATGTTTCTTTTTTGTTTAATCGTAATTAAAACCCTGCTTGAATTTTATGCAAAATAATAAATAATGACACACATGTTGTTCATTTTAGATCTATAAGAAAAAGTTTCTTAAAACTATGTAGAATGTTAATTTCATATGGCAGTGTAGAACTCTGGAGACCCTTTCGACAACGGAAACGTTTCATAAATAGTTGTAAACAAGAATTCCAGGGAATTATTTCCTTAGTTTTATGTTTTTTGAACTTGACTTTATCTAAAAGATGCTTAAAGCTCCAAAACAAATGCAACATACAACAAGAAAGATTTAATAAGAAGTTCATTATTCCAATTCCTCCAAAAACTCGTGAATATTCAGGGCTGTCACTGAATTTCATTCCGATCGAAAGTGGAATTCCCGGAAAAAGAAAAACTCTAGTTGTCATACATATATAAAGTGTCTTTCGCATTCGACTCTCAGCATTATAATTCCACGAGAGATTTAAATCCAAAGTTACGCCAATCGAGTTGGTCTAAATTTGGGGATTGTATATATTTTGTTGACAAGGTTTCACAAAACTGAAAATATAACACATCCCTGTTCAAACTATAATTAAGGACCGTCTTCTTCCGTATATTCACCGTCCAGTTCGTTATTCTTTTGTATAACCATAAGTTACTGAGGGCCTCGACTATTGGGAATATATTAACCTTGGTGAAGGAACTTTCTTTATCCAGAAATGTCAAGTATTTCCTCGATATTACCGACAACGTAATGAAAGGCAGCTTGCTTTTGCTTTGCATAATTTATCTGAATTCAATCAGTGTTTTCAATAACAATGATGTCAGGCTGATTGATCTATACTCCTTTACTGTATTGTCGTTTATCTTTCCCGGTTGTAGAATAAATTTTCTCGAAATGTACATAATTCCATAAAGGTGTTGCTTTATCTAATGTTGAATGTTGAACAGCAAAAATCATACAGTGATGGTAAAGAAAGATCTAATCAAAGACTTAACTATGTCTGTATAACCTACCAGCGAAATATCAATGATTTGATCCTTGGTCCTATTAAAAAATGTAATATTTTGACTTTATTACACATTATAAGGTTAGTAGAGCGAAACTCCCCAACACTGTATTGTAGGTATTAACATAGTATACGATATTGAAATTGTGACTACTTGTACTACTCCAGACTACTAGAGTCGTCCTGATCGTTAGATAGATACGCTGATGATATTGTTACGAAATTATACTATCAATTTGATAGTGCTTGCAATATTCATCATGTTTATAAACATTGATGAAACATCAGTAGAAGTTTCCACTTATCAACAATTCTAGTTTTGTCCGTTAAGATAATTCACGAAACTGCTGGAAGATGACACTGTATATCCTCCTCAGTCCCAAGGAAAAACCAAGCATCGAAAATCTTCAAAAATATATTTTGTATGCTTCTGGAAGAAATAATAGTATAAAAAGGATATATTGATATTGTTGGTGCAGTCAGCTGGACATTCATAACCAAACGAAATAAAACAAGTAAGAGCTATATTCGGCTGTGCCGATTCTTATATACCCTTCACCAAATTATACTTCAAAATACAAATTTTAAATATTTTTAGGTAAACAAATTTTTTTTCCAAAGTTTTTTTTTCATTTTTTTGTTCGTATAAATTTTTTAATTTTTAAATTTTTGTTTTTTTAAATTTTTTTTGTTGGTGAAAAAAAATTCGGGTTAAAAAATATTTTTTCCGATTTTGACTCATTGTAAGTCCAACTTACTGTGGTCTTATATACGTCGTAGCAAAGGTCTTTGAAATATCTATCATTAGATCATCGAGGTTGTCATGGTTATTTCCTCATATCTCAGCCACTTGTGGACCGATTTTGCTGAAAAGCATGTCTGATAGAATTATTGAAGATTTGATCGCGAAGATATCTGGGATCTTCAGAAAATTGATTTCGACAGACGGACATGGCTTAATCGACTCCGCTATCTATAAGGATCCAAAGTATATATACTTTATAGGGTCGGAAAATTATATTGTGGAAATTACAAACGGAATGACAACCTTATATATACCCTTCTCACGAAGGTGAAGGGTATAAAAACATATTTATTTAGATATTTTTCTTTTAAAATTCATGAAAATAATTATAGTCCTGGATGAAAACTGATTGATTAGGAATGGAACTTTATGAAGCACTACCGATCATTTGTAATGCATACACAGAGAAAACATATTCGTAACAGCAACCGAATTTGTTGCCAATCGAATGATTCTACCTTAGTGATCGAATTTTACAGTTGTGGCTACAGAATTTTGGAAAGGGTAACAAAAGTTTGGTTGCTTCAACCGAAATTCTTCTCTATCAACTGACTTTCTGTTGATAGAACTGAAAAATTCGATGTGTTCAACCGAATCATTCGATTGGCAACAAATTCGGTTGCTATCACGAATATGTTTTCTCTGTGTAGAAACATGCTAAAATTAAAGTCATTTTAGCCGCTTCATTTGAGCTTGAGGCAAAACTTCGGGTGCTGGTCACTCTTCCCTTTCCAATAATTCTTCCGCTATTTCCTCTTCAAATGCCAATTCATTTTCTTCATCATCTGAAATATCTTCAAAATCGCTTTCCATGAGCAGGTCAACAATCTTTTGCTCTGTAAATTTACTTGTCATTTTTAACGGCCAAAATAAAGGCCGAGCAATAAATTACCTTCTTTTAGTTTGTATACATCACAACTTTAAAAAATTAATTGAAATGGTAAAGTGGTCAAGAAACCGTGTTCTACGAACAACTGATCACAAAATTAATTAAACATTTTTTAGTGTGGACTGCTTGGAAAAAAAGACGGTTTATTTAAAGGAAATAAACCACCGTTTTAAAAAGGTAAAACAAATATTATAAAAGTTGGTAGCCATCGTCGCTCTAGAGCTGCTGCCGTTAAGTCACACGAACTTTAATTAAAAAGGAACAAATATTATCTTCCCTGATCTAAATATTACTTCATACTTTAGCTTCATAACCGGACGTCTCGAACTTTAATAGATAGAAGCCAGGGATGTTGGATTAACTTAAGTTTCTTTTATGAAATGCAGAAAGTCTTCCATTGTTTGGATGCATCACTGCGTTTCTCTATAAAAGGGAACGGATAAGACCAGTCATCAATACCAAGTTGCTTTCTGGCGCAATATACGAGAAAAATCCCACACTTTCGTCAGCCTGCGACAATCCTGTGTTGGTCCATAATTCGCCTTTTAAGAATGCATATGTCCTTATCTTTACAACATATGGAATTATGTTCATTGCGTGATAGATCTTTAATTAGCGCCCGCAAGATTTTCTCTGTCAAAACAAGTTATCTGTCATTTTACCCTCAGATTGACTACGATACTAATAGCTGAATATGGAAAATAAAAATTTTATATAATTCATAGAAAACGGTAACGGAATTTTGATTACTTCGGTAACGAAAGTCGATCTGAATCAGTGATGCCAAGTGTAGGGAATTTTCCCTTTTTGTAGGGATTTTTCCCAAAATTTCACATGTAGGGAAAAAGGGAAAGATTTTTTACTTTTGTCGAATTGTAGGGATTTTTTGCAATGGCAATTTAAAACTACATATTATGCATTTTCCAAATATAAAATTAAATAAAAACATAAAATTTGTTTAGCATATCATTAGAAATTCGTAAATCTTGTATAATATGAAGTGGAAGAATGTGGCATCTTTAATATCATCACCGCATTCAAACTACATACATATATAGTGATTATCTCAAGGCGTATTAACTCACTCACGCACTCACCTTGTTAATACGCCTTGGATTCTCGTTTTTACGGTATTTGACATTTCCTTAAAGAACTAGCTACAGAGTAGATTCTACAATAAATTTTCTTTTGAAGTAAACACATGTTTAGTTGTGCATTTTTTTACATACATACGTACTCCATCTTCGCAGGTCTCATCGATTTTAATACGTAAGTTTTTAAGAAATAAATGTCATTATAAATTAAAACAACAAATTTTAGAAAAAAAATTCCGATTCGTCTTCTGATAATGATGGAAACAAAGTAAAGATACTGCTCAAGTTGGTTGAGAAATGAGAAGCTATTGGGATGGCTGGAGCCGGTCAAAGATGACGACTTTAAATGAAGATACAAGGCTTGTGTGCTAATACCCAAATGTACCAAAAAATCTCTCAAAAACAAAAACCCGAACAATGGATTCTCTTTTTGGCAAGCAAGTCCTGGAAAAACCAATGATGTGGCCAATTTCAAAATCCGATTAAGCCTTTTTTTTGGTTGAACACAACTTAGCTGTTCAAAAAAGAAAAAAATAGTGTAGGGAAAAATGTAGGGAAAGTCAAAAGTGAGTGTAGGGAAAAAAAGGGATTTTTTTTCATAAGCGTAGGGATTTCTGAGAAAATCTCCTGGCATCACTGATCTGAATAGTTATTTTATGAGTAGCGGTGGCTTAGCGATAACGGCAGCAAACTTGTTCTTTTTTAAATGCTCTATAAACAATTTTTTTCAATTTAAAAAAGTTTGCTCAGGAAACAAGTCTTTTCCACCTCTGTGAATGAATCGCCTTAAAGTTATTGATAAATTACAAAATCACGACTAAAGTATACAAAACACTTTATGTAGCACAATTATCGTGTACTGTAGGGTACAAGTATTCAAAAGAAATGGCATAAATTGCATTTAAACATGCGAACATACAATTTGCATAAATTTACGCTTTATTTTTAAGAAAAATAAAGCAACAATAAACAATTGATTACAAACATCTGAATACTTAAATATATGTAGCGAAGAAGAAGTCTACATTAATCCAGCATAACAAATTTTGTGCATTTCATTTCGCTTCTTTGTTTTTTTCTTGTTTACCAAAGTAATTAAAAAAGCAGCTCGAAAATGTTTTAAACAATTTGTGACACCCCAAAATTATCTGCTGATTTGTTTAAGACACCAACATAAATCCAAAACAGCAACAAAGACTCGAAGATCGTAGCGGTTGTCGCTGCTGCTTGCTACTCAAGTGTTAAAGACGTGCTTAATGACGGAAAAGGCATGAATCGGGTTTAAGCACAATTTAATATGATGTCATATGTTATGGGGAGGGGTGTCTAGTAAATATATGTATAAACATATTTTAAATATTTTATGCTTTTGCTGATCTTGTGACATTACATTATTTGTTAATTGCCAAAATGGACTGATTCTATCATCAGAAACTACAGCTACATGGTTCTAAATTTAATAAAATAAAATGTTAAGGCCTTTTCCTAACACAGGTCTGCAATGATTTTGGTGCTGCCAAAACTAATGCTGATTTTAAGTATATTCCATATCCAGATTGTAACTCATTTTTTCAATACTACGTGTAGTTTTCGAGAAATTGTAGGGCTAAAAAATGAAAATAAACGCTTTTACAACATTTTTTCTTTTTCTTCTTGGTGTCATAGTATCCTATGACACTCCCGTTTGATCTAGCTTGGTATCTATCTTTAAATCTTGATGGAGTAATTTTCTTTGTTCTTCGCTATACGATCCTCGATTTTCAGGAATCTTGTCTAAATTACTGTGCAGATAGTTTACTTTTATGCTCTTATTACATCCAAGATTTTTAAAGCTAATTAGCCTTCCGATTTCCGATGAAATGTTTCATAGGAACAACAAAATATTTTCAAGCCGCTGCACAGAGCAGTCAAACATACTAATTTTGCGAATTAATTGAAAAAACAAATTTCAACTGAAAGTACTAGCTTAAAGAGCACAAAATTCTACATCAGCATTCAAAAAATTAAGCAGCGTGCTGCTTCTAAATCATTTATTACTTGAGGACCATAAAAAATACCAAATGTTGGGTTTTCTGTAAAAACCTGGAAACTTTATTAAAAGAATAGCAACACATGGGCCAGTTTTATCTAATGCCTTCAGATACTGCTTCAAAGTCCCAAATGATCTTACTTCTGGAAACCAAAATGTTGTAATCCAATTTAAGTTTTACTGAAAGAAAAATCGACCACGCCCACTTTTTTCGATTTATTTAAAATCGGAAAACGGCTGCACCGATATGGCTAATATTTTTTTAAATGTTCGTGGTAATCCAATTTACTGAAAGTAAAATTAACCACTTCCACTTTTGCGCTATATCCAAAATCACAGAACACATAGTGCGATTTGGTTAATTTTTTATTTAAATGTTCGCAATAGTCCACAAAAGTTTTTACAGAATGAAAATATGTACATCTGCGAATATGTGACCAAACGCAGTGACATGGCCGTGATTGAAGTTAGTGCGAAAAATTCCAACGATGAAATCACTCCATTTCAAATGGGCCAATATGTTAGCAGTAATGAACCAATTTGGCACATTTTTTCATTTTCCATTCATGAAAGATATCCAAAACTGTTGTTCATTTAGCCGTATATCTGCAAAATGGTCAAAGAGTGTACTTTATAACATTGACCAGATTTTTTGAATTGTGCTAGAATGACGAATTTGCCCAAACGCCAAAATATTATATTTGTAATCAATCGCCAAAAAATTTCAATGGCGAAAACAAGGAAATCCAGTTCCAGATTTCCACCGACGTATTAGGTCCATCCAAGAAACGATGTGTGTTTCTATTTGCGTTTACTATTAGTCAACGTTCGTGGCCCAGCATCATGCCAAGTTTTGCGATCTATAAATGGTGAATTGTGTGACACGTATAAAGAGGCGTGTCGACGCTTGCAATTTTTAGATAATGCACTCATTGGAAATACTCCCTCGGAGATGCTTTCGTCAAATGCTCATCAAATACGAATATTGTTTTCGTTAACACAGGGCAACAAAATCAAAAAAATTTTAGAGGCTACACAATTTTGATGTATTGTGGTTCCAATAGTACAAATATGGTCCAAATTTTAAATTCTATGGAGAAGTTTTTTTTTTTTAAATTTCTTTATGTAAAATTGTGAATTTTTTGTTATTGTAACAAAAATTTTAACAAAAACAAATCACATATAAAATTTACACTCAAAGTACACGCTTATAAGCACATACAAGTTTCTGAAAATAAGCGAATTCATTTAATTGTGTATAAATTCGATAATAATCCGTCGATTTTTATGATCGATATCTCATTTTGTTCCTATTATATGTGGCTTTGCGATAAAGCAACAAATCTAAACAATTTCTGCCATTTTAGATTTTTCATGATTTTTTTAAAACAAAAAAATTTGATATTTTCACATAAAAAATATATTTTTTGCTTCAATTTGTTATTATAACTCCGAAACTAGTGAGCCGATTAAAACGCAGTATATATGTGAAAATTTGTACATAGCATGGGGAAAATCTTTTCAAAATTTAATCAATCAAAAGAAGAACATTAACTACTCAATTTTATGTATATCAAAGAAAAAATGAAACTTTTGTGAAAATGAGCGAATTCACTCAATAGTGAATAAATTCGAAAGGAATCAATCAATTTTTATGTTCGATATCTCATTTTCTTCCTATTACATGTGGCTTTGCGATAAAGCAATAAATACTTTTTGCTTCAATTT
Organism: Calliphora vicina; assembly: GCF_958450345.1. Lineage (NCBI taxonomy): Eukaryota > Metazoa > Arthropoda > Insecta > Diptera > Calliphoridae > Calliphora > Calliphora vicina. Next base: position 97,164,015 of record NC_088782.1, read on the forward strand.
GTTATTATAACTCCGAAACTAGTGAGCCGATTAAAATGCAGTATATATGTGAAAATTTATACATAGTATGGGGAAAATCTTTTCAAAATTTAATCAATCAAAAGAAGAACATTAACTACTCAATTTTATGTATATCAAACAAAAAATTTAAATTTTGTGAAAAGGAGCGAATGCACTTTATAGCAAATAAATTCGAAAGAGTTCAATAAATTTGTATGTTCGATATCTCATGTTGTTGCTAGAATATGAGGCTTTCCGACAAAGTAATAAACTAGAACAAAATCTGCCGTTTTCGATTTTTCATGATTTTTTTAAAACAAAAAAATTTGATATTTTCACATAAAAAATATATTTTTTGCTTCAATTTGTTATTATAACTCCGAAACTGCTGAGCCGATTAAAACGCAATATATAAGCAGATTAAAGGTTATGTAAATTTAAACTTTTCTAAGTTTACCTCAATAATATCGAACTAAACCGTTCTGAGTTGCTGACGCCCTTCGTAGGGCGCCAATTGTCTAAAAAATTAATTGTTTAAAAAATTTATTTTCAATGATATTCTTTGAATTATTAGCGATTAATTATAATAAATGAACTTAAGCCTAATTAGAAATTTAATTTTAAATCATATAACTGGTTTATACTAGTTTTTAGTTTAATTTAGTATTAAAAAATTTTAAATATCCTCTAGAACTCTAATTCTAACTTATAAAAAACATTAATTCAAAAAAAATAAATTTGTATTATTGTGATAAATTCCATTTTTTCTTACAAACATTGCACAGCTCTGTCTAAAATTACTGATAAAATTTTAGAATTTGTTTATAAATAAACAATTTCGGAAATGAACACGATATGAATTTGCAATTAAGGAGAACAATGATAAATATTTTTGTTAAGCAAATTTAAAAAACCAAATCCAGCATAATAAATTCTAAAGTGAGAAATAAACAACTCAGCAGGTTAAAATATTTATGTAAATTTAATGCGATTTCTATAAAAATGCTCTATATACGAATTAAATAGACATATTTTGATTGCCGTGCTGCATAAATAAGTTTTTATTACAATTCTAGCCCACAAACTATTTACAACTTTCAATAAAATTGTGTTTAAGTTCCATTGCGCCTTAAAATTTAAAAGAATTAAATCTTAAAATTCTTATTAAAGTTATTTTATCATGTCATTGTTTAAATTTAAGACTCTCTTGACATTAAACACATTAAATAAATTTAATTGAATTCAATTGAAATTACCAACCGGATCTTGGCTTGAAAACAGATTCTTAAATTTACACCCACTTCAGTTTCAATAACTATTTATTTAAAAAGAAAAAGATATTTGTTGCTTCTTTTGTTAAATCATCTCCCAACATTCCATAAACAATTCGTTTCTTTAAAATTACTGATGATGCCGGTGATAATGACGATTATTGACAATTAAATAGTATTTATTGCTTTTAAATTGTAAACAAATTAAGTATTTATTATGTTATTTTTTATACATATAATAAATATTATTTTGTAAGTCATTGAGAATGAAATTAGAAAAAATAATATAAATGTACCCCTACGAGTATTTGGCGGGCACACGATTGCCGTAAAATCGTAAACAAATTAATAAATAACTAAAAATATATAGAAAAAATAACAAGAGAGCTTTTAATAAATAATGTTGACAATTTAAAAGCACAACTTGTCAATTACAATAATAAAAACAACAACATTAACAATTTATTTATGCAAATTTTGTATAATAAACCAAGAGAAGAAATACAACCAATGAACAAATTTTTTAATTTATTGGTTGGAGTCAAAAGTCTATTCTAGCTCTAGAAGTTGAATTTTCACCGATATTCAGGGGTTCTCTGGTATTGAATTGTATGTTGTGTAGTCATTTTTACCCGCCAATGGTGACCTACTAGTCTGTGTGAACGGGCTGCCGAAATAAATAAAACAAAACGTGAACTATTAATAACAAGTTTCGAAAGATCTTCAGTTGAAAACCTCGGTGCGTGAATCAGGCATCACCATTGATCAAAATCAAATTTGCGTAACCATTGGCGGGTTAAACATTTTTATGTCTACACAAATGAGTTTATAAGTAATGTGAAAATTCCAAATTTGACCCCTATCTATTATCCATTTACGGATTTCAGTACAATCATCTAAAATATTTAATATTTAATATGGATTGAGAATACATTGAGCCAAAAAAATTACTATACTTAAGTTTAAATTTTCGTTTTTATACTCTCCACCACCACAAGTGGTGAATGAGGGTATATATAAGTTTGTCATTCCGTGTGTAACATTGAGAAATATTCATCTGAAACACAACAAAGTATATATTTTCTTGATCTTTATGAAATTCTAATACTATGTTCACATTTGCAGAGTTAATCATCTCAAACGTGATTAAGCTCTAATCACTTCAAAATCGAGATGATTATCCATACATTTAAATGATTTGTTAATCACTTCAAATTGACATGATTAAATCTTAATCACTTCATTAATCACGTAGGATCAACTGAACATACCTCAAACTGATGATGATGTAGCATCGGCCACCTTTTAGTGTAGTACCGATAAATAAATTTTGACAGAAGTTTTCTCTTTTTTCCCTAAAAAACCTTAAATAATTCATCAATGTTCACAATTTCATTATTAAAAAGTTTAAAATAATTTGCTGATATCTTTAATAAAGTATTTATTTCCATATTTAATGCCTTAAAGAAATATAAATTTGTTTGTTGTTTTTTATTTGTCAACTTAATCATCTCAAATGTAATGTGAACGGCTTTGATTAACTTAATCAAAATTTTGCTTAAACGCGTTTAAAAGCCTAAGTGTGAACATAGCATTAGTCGATTGAGCTATGTCCGTCTGTATGTCTGTGTAAAACACGCTCACTTCCAAAATACACAAACAAAATTGGTAGACTTGCAAAAAATATGTTTATTGTTGTCCTAAGCAGTTTGGTATTGAAAATCAGCAAAATCGGTTCAATATAACCATGTGAGACAACCTAAAAAAAAATTAATCATTTTCACATATTTTTGGTTATTTCTGTAAATATATTGCAGATAATTCCATAAATCTTTATACACATTATTTTTATGATAAAAGGCCTAATTGTGGTGAAAATTATAAGAATCGGTCCATGATTTCTCCTGGCCCCCATACAAATTTCTTCCCGAAATATGGTTCTATGGTCTATAAATGCCTACAGAATTGCAGTATCCATACAAAATTCAGCTGAAATAAGTTTCGTGCTAAAAGAAATCACAACACTAAGTTTTTTGTGGATCGGCCCATATTTGATCATAGCCCTCATATAAAGTTCACTTCCGAAAATCACTTAAATAAGCATAAATATCTTCCCAGTAAAAAATATTCTGGATTTGGAAGCAATAAATATGAGTACTGCATCTTCTACTGCTACATTAATTGCATCCTAAAATTATTGCCTTACAAAAATGATTTTGGAAGGCATACATTAAGCTATTCGTATAGGTGGTGAAGAACTTAGAAAAAATCAGCGCTTCTTGTTAGGCAATCACTGGGTCTGTAAGATTTTATTGCTTCTCAGCAGCTCTAAAATCTATGTGCACAATTGTTTGCACATATTTAATTCGATGAAATCAGATTAATTTTAAAGCTGTGAAATATGCTTATATTGGATTTCTTATGCAGAGTCTCTATGCGAGGAATCCCATATAAAAATCATGTAATCTTTCATGCGAAGTGGTAGCAGTATACAAGTGCTCTCTGCCTTATAAACCTGCTTCCGAGGAAGCACCATTTTTTGCTGGGTTATAAATATCGCTATTAAGTTGAAATTCGTCATAAATAATACCCATATATACCAAAATCGCTGTACTTAATTCTATGAAGATCGGCCAATAATTGGTTATAGCTCCCATATAAGGACCACTTCCGAAAAACACATTAACCTTCATAAATTTCTAAAAAATATCAATATCAAACCAAAATTTTCCACAGATCCGTAATTAATATTTAGAAATCATACTATATAATTTTGTGGATATCAGTCCATATTTGACCATAGCTCCCATATAAGGACCTCTTCCGAAAATCAGTTAAGTACTCATATATCTCTTATAAATATCTTTATCATGCTAAAATTCGACACAAATAATATGCATTTTATGCAAATTGGCCGATAAGTGGCCATAACTCCCCTATAAGGCCCATTTCCGAAAAAGATATTAACCTTAATAAATATGTAAAACATATCGATATCAAAATTAAATTACACACATATCAGTAATTTGTATCCAGTAATCATACTACTGGATTTTGTGAAGATCGGTTCATACTTAACCATAGTTCGCATATAAGGTCCACTCCCGAAAATCACTAATATTCTCATAAATTTCTTAGAATATACATACAATATACATATAAAAATCGCTGTACCAAATGTTATGATGATCGGCTCATAATTGGTCATAACCTCCATAAAAGAACCACCTCCGGAAAACACAGGTTAATGTAAATATCCAAAAAAATCTGTACTGAACCAAAATCGGCTCATTACACCGATCAGTAACTTGTATCCAAGAACCATACTACAAGATTTTTAAAATATTGGTCCATAATTTGCCATATCTCCCATATAAGGTCCACTTTTGATAATAGCGTTATTCTACAAAAATAGCCTTGAAATACTTATAAATCACGTTACAATATTATATGGCGATAGGCCCATAATAGTTCATAGCTTCCGTATATTGAACCAAAATAATACGCAGATCAGTAATTTGTATTCAAAAATTATACTACTGAATTTTGTGAATATTGGTTCATAATTGGCCATCCTGAGGATGTTAATAGAGTAATTAAAAATAAATTAGACTTGAAAAAATCACCGGGATATGATTTAATAACGCCATCAATGATTAAGAACCTACCAAATGTGGCAATAATTGTGCTATCTATATTGTTTAATAGGAATTTATCCAAAAAATTGGAAAATTTCTCAAATAATAATGATACCTAAACCGGGTAAAGATTTTACCCTGCCATCTTCTTATAGACCTATTAGCCTACTCCCTTGTTTGTCGAAGCTATTCGAGAAAATATTCCAGGAAAAGATAATACCTTTTTTGAATGATGGAAACATTATCCCAGTACACCAATTTGGTTTCCGTGAACATCATGGCACCATTGAACAGGTCAATCGTTTAACTGGAGAGATTAGAAAATCTTTTGAATTAAAGAATTATTGTTCTGCCGTCTTTTTAGACGTTGCTCACGCTTTTGACAAGGTATGGCATAAGGGTCTAGTACATAAAATCAAATGTTTACTACCACTATGTACTCATAAATTGCTGGAGTCTTATTTATCGAATAGACTTTTCAGAGTTAAGTACAATGATTATGTGACGAGAGAATACAAGATTGGAGCTGGCGTTCCACAGGGAAGTGTACTAGGACCTACGCTATATTTGATTTACACCTCCGACCTCCCTACGTGCGATAAACTAACAATTTCAACATTTGCTGATGATACCGCCATTATTAGCTCAGACGAAAACCCACTCATGGCATCTAGTCAACTACAGAATTACCTCGTACGTGTGGAGTCATGGTTGAAAAACTGGCGAATAAAGGTAAATGAGCTGAAAAGTAAATATGTTACGTTCGCTCTAAGGAGAGGAAATTGCCCACCTGTCACACTCAACAACGTTAATATACCGCAGTCTGATTATGTCACCTACCTTGGTATTCATCTAGATAGACGGCTTACTTGGCGCCGACACATAGAAACCAAGAGACTTCACATGAAGTTAAAAGCCTCTAGCTTTCATTGGTTAATCAGTGACCAATCAAAATTAAGCCTTGAATATAAAGTCATCCTGTATAAGACCGTTTTAAAACCAATTTGGACATATGGAATTCAATTATGGGGAATGGCTAGCAACACCAGTATTGATCTTATACAGAGGGCCCAATCTAAAATTCTTAGGACCATGACGGGAGCACCATGGTACATAAGAAATGAAAACATCCACAGAGACTTAGAAGTGACATTGGTAAAGGAAGAGTTCAAGAAAGTCCGTGAGAAATATATTGTGAAGCTGCGAAACCATCCCAATACGCTTGCAAGACAACTTGTGCAGACCCAAACCCGATCCTTGCTCCGTAGAGCATATCTACCACCCCGCTAAGATGAGTGACAGTTTACAGTTTATCAACAAAGCGTTAAAAAAAAAAAATTGGCCATAGTTCCCATATAACTTCCACTAGCGATAATAACATAAAACTATTGCAAATATGAAATTCAATTAAAATACATAGCAATAACGTTAAAATATTTTATGACAATCGAATCATAATAGGTCATAGCTCCCATAGAAGTCCAACTACCCAATATTTTGAAATTTGTCTAAATATATTTGTATACGCTTTTTATACCCTTCACCTTCGTGAGAAGGGTATATATAAGTTTGTCATTCCGTTTGTAATTTCCACAATATAATTTTCCGACCCTATAAAGTATATATATTCTGGATCCTTATAGATAGCGGAGTCGATTAAGCCCTGTCCGTCTGTTGAAATCAATTTTCTGAAGATCCCAGATATCTTCGGGATCCAAATCTTCAATAATTCTGTCAGAAATGCTTTCGAGAAGTTTGCTATTTAAAATCAGCAAAATCGGTCCACAAGTGGCTGAGATATGACGAAAAAACACGGACAACCTCGATTTTTTACCTATATCTGGATTACTAAGTCAATATAGAGACAATATGGATATCTAATGATAGATATTTCAAAGACCTTAGCAAGGACGTATATTAGACCATAGTAAGTTGGAACTACAATGGGTCAAAATGGGAAAAAATATTTTTTAAAAAACCAAAAAAAAATTTAAATTTAAAAAAAAAAATTCTAAGTTTGAAAAAAAAAAATTTCCAAAGAATGAAAAAAAACAACTTAAAAAAAATTAATTTTGTTTACCTAAAAATATTTAAAATTTGTATTTTGAAGTATAATTTGGTGAAAGGTATATAAAATTCGGCACAGCCGAATATAGCTCTCTATGACTTGTGTATGCTCTGTTTCTTCACTTGAGGTTAATAAGGAGAAATGTTGAGCCTAAGGTGTAATTTTAACCAATTATTAAGTATATAAATTGTTAAATTTCATATGTTCTAATAGGAATTTAAATTATAAATTGCTGAATTAGATAAAAACTAGTCTTTCTAACAATTGTTATATTATTTCCATTGTTATATCATCATATTTATGTGGATTTTTATCATCACGATTAACGGATATTTTTTTATCGTAGTTGAGATTAAATGCAAGCCCTAATTGGACGCAAGTACTTACAGCAAATGCTTAAAAATAAGGAGTCGTTTCGTAAACAAGTACTTATATATCAAATTATATGTCAGACATTACCAAACCACTTCTTAGTAATGTAATTGGTATAAAACCAATTTTATGCTCGGTATGTTAGAAACTTTTACAATAACATATTTTCAATTAACTGAAATATCTTTTTTCTTCAGCCAACAATTTTGAAACGTCTAGTATGTGTATATATTTTTAATTAAAAGTTTTTATTATTGGGTAGTTAGTTAAGTTAAAATTTAATAAAGACATTTGCAAGCTGAAGATTTACGACAAAATGCGCGCCTCAACAATATCTAAGTCTTTTAAAATTCTTGACATTTAAGACAAATTAAACAAGTTTCATTTTTCATTACTCTTTAACACTGTTTAATTTTGCTCATAAATTACTCATAAAGAAAAAAAAACAAAAATAAATAATTTTATAAACTTTTTTAGAATTTGTAATTTCTTGTACTAATTTTAACACCATTTCAAATTATTAGCAAACCATAAAGTAGTAAAGGTCAAAGCGAGTATAAACAATAAAAATAAACGTTAAAAGGTGCTTAAAAAAATACCGTGAACCGTCTTACCCAATAAACTTATTAACCCGCATATTTGTGGTACATTCATTGGAAGCAGAAAACAAAACAAAAACTTTTAACAAAGATTGATGTGGCAGCACCAAAGAAACAAACTACTTCACAAATACCAAACTCAAGTTCATGAACTCTCCTTTAATACTTTTTAAACATAATTTTTCTTTGTTGTTTTTTTGGAGTTTGTTTTCGTTTTCAGGTTTTATTTTGGTGAACCACAGGAAAACGTTTGAAAAAAACGCAACAACGATCTTGTGAAATCATGCAAAAAAGAAAAATCCATTAAATACTATAAGTATTGCTTTAAAAAAATAATACAACATACTAATTTAAAAAAATATTAGTTTTAAAATTAAAGTGACCAGATTGTCAATATCAATATTTCGAATCCAAACTCTACCTGCAAACAGTCATAACTCTCGATCTCATGGTTACTAGCCAGTTGCTGATGCAAATTTTTTACATCTAGATCCTGTAAAGTCCGTTAATAGTTGTTACTTTGTCTAAAGCTCATTCTATATCTAGAAAAGCTACCATCGTATATTGTTAGAATTCAAGTAATCTCCCAATTGTTCCTACAATCTCATGCAGATCTGTCTCCGTGGACCGATTCCTTAGGTATATTGACATCTCGAGCCCAACAAATTCGTCCTTATATAAGGAGCTGCAGAACAAAAGGTGCTTTTTCGAATTTTTTTACAAATTGATTTTTTGTATTTTTTTATAATATTTGGGTTGAAATCTTCTAGAAAAAATAAATTTTCCAAAATTTTTAAATTTTCAAAAAAGTACCTTTTGTTCTGCGGCTCCTCATATATGAGAAGATGATAGGGTTATTGAGAGAAATGCTTCGCATTCTCATGATGGATATTGAGTAGAATATCCAGAGATTCCGATGAAGATTCTGAAAAGGAGTCATCAGTCGTTGTAACATAAATTGACGTGTATCCGGACCGAACCATTGATCATTACTAAATTTCCCAACACCTTATTTTTATAGGCAATTTTAAAGGCTCTGCATGCTACCTTATGCAATCTGGAGAGTTCCATGCCAACTTAAAATTTCTTCGACTTTATCCCGACCAACAGCCATATCGTCATTTTGTGCTTCAGGATCCTAATGGATTTAAACCAGTCACTTCTTCCTGGATTGCTAAGGTATATCCTTACCTCATAGTCAAGTTCTATCTCAATCAGTATCCAATTTATTGACCGACAACATATAGTTGGTTCAAGTGAACCAACTTTTGAAATCGATGTCTTCCGATCGTAATGAAATTTGCACCAAGGTTAGTTCTATTAGATAGTAACTCAGACAGAAATTTTCAACAAGATCGGTCGAGAACTCTCTGAGTTAGATTTGACATTTTAGCCAAGCAGGTGTTTCTTCTAATCCTTGTAAATTATTACCTATTGTTCTTAGCAAAATGTGTCCCAAATAGTTTAGATAGCTCTTCCATCTTTCGAAAAAAATATTTAAAAAAATAAAAACATTTTAATGTTTTTTTTTTCGAAATCAAAAACTTTTTGACTTTTTGTTTAAAATGGACCCTTTTTTTCTAAAAATAAAGCTTAGATATTTTCCTTGAAGACCTATTTGATCGCTTAATGGGATGCGAGTGGGATATCTATCAAAATAAATATTTTGTAACTCAAAACATACAATTTTTGACTTTTTTTGCAAAATCAAGAACTTTGTTGACTTTTTTTTCAAAATGAACCTTTTAGATATCCCACTCACATCCCACTATGCGACCAAATAGGTCTTAAAGGAAAAGACCTAAGCTTTCTTTTGAGCAAACAAAATTTTTAAAAAAGGCCAATATTGGAAAAATAATTGGTTTTGCAAAAAAATTTCAAAAATTGTATTTCTTGAGTTTCAAAATATTTATTTTGATAGATATCCCACTCGCATCCCCCTAAGGGAAAAAAAATTATCTTAAAGAAATGGACCTAAGCTTTCTGTTGAACAAAAAAAAAATTTGGAAAAAGTTCCCACATTGCACGATGGGGCCAATGACAGGTTTTGAGGCAAAAAGTCCTTTTTTCAAGTCAACCATTTAAAAAAAATAATAACGTAATTTTATATTTAACACTTTGAAACACTCAAATATTAAAAAATGAAAGTCAGGTGGCAACTCATGCGACATGCTGAGCTGCCAAAGTTTCCAAGTTTTGCTTTGCTACATTTTCCGACATTCAATCATAATGAAACAACAAAGGAATTTTAGTCGTCAAACAAAAACTTTTAAGATTATAAAAATTTTGTAAAATGAAAAACACTTGTAAAGGTGTGTAATTAAAATGTTATTAAAAATTTAAAAAAAAGTTAGATGTAAAAATAATTTTTTGTGTCAACTTGTGTTGTCTTTTTTGTGAAGTTTTTGCTGTCATCCATATATTCTTTGGAATAGAACTTTGTTTATCCGAGCGTATCCGTGAAAAAATATATGTGTGGGGAAAGGTAATAATGTGTACTATAATTTTTTGGAAAAACCATCTGCCGCCATTTGCCGCTGTTTATAAAAATTTATTTCCAGATAGCGTATAACTTAAAAAATTGGATATTTATACCCTAAACCTCCATAGTGGGGAGGGTATATTGGGTTAGTGCTGATGTTTATAACGAGCAAAAATATTGTGCCAACACCCACCTTATGGTGTACCAATCTGCTCAGGATCAGACAGAAGGACCGTCCGCCTGTCCTTCTGTCAATGTAAAACTTGTAATAAAACTACAGGTTGCAATTTTAAAGATAATACGACAAAATTTGGTACAAGCATTTCTCTTGTCCCAGGGACAAAGCATATTGTATTTGGTTAGACTCGGTCCATTATTTCTCCTAGCCCCCATACGATTGCCCTATCTGAAAATAGTTAAGCTCTCATAAAAATCTTAGTTATATAGATATCCAAACCAAATTCACCACAAATAAGTTTTATATAAGCCGAAATCGCACCACCAAATTTTGTGACGATCGCTCCTTAATTAGTCATAGCTCCCATATAAGGCCCACTTCCGAAAATCACTTTAACCAGCATATATCTCTTAAAAATTTGGGTATTCCATTAAAATTCAATACAAATAAGTTCTATAGATACAAAATTCATGTCACCAAATTTTATAACGATCGGTCCATAATTAGTCATAGCATATAAGGCCCACTTCCAAAAATCATTTTAACGAGCATAGATTTTTTACAGATGTTCGTATTAAAATAAAATTTAACACAAATAAGTTTCATATACACAGAAAACATGCCACCTAATTTTAGGGCGATTTGTCCATAACTAGTGATAGCTCCTCGCTTAATTTCACGATCCGCCTATCGCCATGCATATATTTCCTGTCACTAGAGGTGGGTGTGGCAGTAGGCGGATTGACTTGAAATGATTACTAAAGACTTTGGTGAACATTTATGTGACCTAATTGAAAGTCAGAAACTTATTATTTTCCAGTGATATTCATCCGCAGTTGCACTTTAGACTTCAATTTTTTACTGAAGATTTCAAAACTTATTATTATCATCGGTACGAAGTTTTAAAGGTCTAGCTGTTTCCTGTGATTTATTGCCTCAAAACTGGTCGTTGCACTGTGGTCGGTGCTGTATGGAGTCGGCGGCCAAAAATACTTCCAGTGTAGGTATCAACTTGTAATTTCGGTCACGGCTTTATAAATATGTCAGAACTATTTAATGATAAAATGGAAGTGATTGATGACTCATACCCTCCCCCTACCATACCTTAGCATCCAAATTCACCCCAACGCGCATTGCGAGGTTATGACATTCTAGTTAATCAAAATTCCATATCTCGGTAATAAATAATAGTACATTTATAATTTTTGGTACAATATATAATAAGGATATTACACACATTTTTTTTTCAAAAATGGGCGTAATTGGACAATTGCCACACCCACTCCCCATATAAGTGAAACTATAAACTTTTTAAAATTGATAAAAAATTAAAAATCAATAAGAATTCTTACTAAAAAAATTGCAAACTAAATCTGGGCGTGGTCCGCCCGCTCATGTGAGTTTAATAAAATCGACTCCTTTTAGGCAAGCCAATCAGAATATGTATTTTGAACTTTTGTTTTTATACGATTGCATTTTTGCCAAAATTTTGAAATTTGTTTGCAATTATAATTTAAGCACGTTTCTAAATGACTTTCTTTAAATGTGTAGCCCTCATTTTTAATATAGTTTTTCATGACATCCTTCACTTTTCGAGCTTTTTCAGCATTCTAAGCACCAAATATCAAAAATATGTCAGCCCGAAAGTTTGCAATTATAAGATGTGACTATTGCAAAAACAATTTATAATAAGGACCAAATTCATAAAGTAAAAATATTAAAAGTCCGTGGAAAAGAAAAAAAACAAACACAGTTCTTTACATGCATAACTATAACAAAGCAACGCGAACATAAACTAACAAAACACCTCACAAAAATTCAAAGTTGGACATCAAAAACAACGAGGCCGCTTTGGTGTATGGGAGATAAATCAAAGAGATGCAGCTGAAATTTCCAATTTTAGAATCTTGGAATATTAACTAATAAACCAGATAAAATCCCATTGGAGACTTCAGGGGGAAACGCAACTAAAACTCTAGTTGAAATTGAAATATATGGACGAACGAACACTAAAAATGACACTGGGCAAATATTAATTTTATAAAAAATACACAAGATGCTAAACACATTGTAATTATCTTAAAATTAAGTTAATACCTTCCAATTCGATATTCATTTTAGTTTATTCCAAAAAAACATTTTTTTATATGGTTTTAATTAATTTAAAGTTGCGCTTAATTTTCCACTTTTTCACTCTGCAAAAACCAACTGTCAACATGCTCTCACTTTTGGAGCTATTCTTGAAGAGTATAGTTGGAATAAAACAAAAACAACTATAAATATTAAAACCTTGTTTTTATAAGAAATAGTGATGACACATTTCACTTTGTTTTTTTATTTTTGGCCTATGGGATCGACCAGTGTGCGTTGGCCCCATCGTGCATTGGAAAAAGCTAACAAAAGTCAAAAATTGTATGTCTTGAGTTACAAAATATTTATTTTGATAGATATCCCACTCGCATCCCACTAAGCGACCAAATAGGTCTTAAAGGAATAGACCCAAGCTTTCTTTTGAGCTAAAAAAAAATTAAAAGGGGTCCATTTTGAAAAAAAGTCAAGTTTTTGATTTTGCAAAAAATGTCAAAAATTGTATGTTTTATGTTACAAAATATTTATTTTGATAGATATCCCACTAAGCGACCAAATAGGTCTTCAAGGAAAATATCTAAGCTTTATTTTAAGAATAACAAGTAAGAGTGCTATATTCGGCTATGCCGAATCTTATATACCCTTCACCTTTGTTGTGGATGCATTATTATTTTTTATAATTAGTATATAGGTATGTATGTACATTGCCCACTTTCAGCGTACAGCATCCTAAATTTATCAAGAACACAAACGAAACAGGACACCAAAAGAAAAAACAAAAACAAAATACGCAAGGCAATGAAACCAACACACATCCAAACATACGTTTAATTGTATAAAAAACAACAACAACGCCAAAAGAAACAAAACACAAAAGAAAAACAAAATACGCAAAGCATGCACATTCAAACATACGATTTGTTGATTTTTTGTCAAAAAAACCAACACACAACCAAACAAAAGATTAGTTGTATAAAAACAACAACAACGCCAAAAGAAACAAAACACAAAAAAAACAAACAAAATACGCAAAGCTTGCACATCCAAACATACGTTTTGTTGTTTTTTTTGTCAAAAAAACCAACACACAACCAAACAAACGTTTTGTTGTATAAAAAACAACAACAACGTCAAAAGAAACAAAACACAAAAACAAAATACGCAAAGCTTGCACATCCAACCACACGTTTTGTTGTTTTTTGTCAAAGCATGCTATACATTGTGTTTTTTGATGAAATTTTCAGAAGTTGTCTCGGATTTTTGCTCATATCTCCGTTATTTATGGACGGATTTTGCTGATTTTAAATAGCAAAATTCTCGAAAGTATGTCTGACAGAATTGTTGAAGATTTGGATCCCGGAGATATCTGGGGCCTTCAGAAAATTGATTTCAACAGACAGACAGACAGACAGACAGACAGACGGACATGGCTTAATCGACTCCGCTATCTATAAGGATCCAGAATATATATACTTTATAGGGTCGGAAATGAAAAATGTAGAAATTACAAACGGAATGACAAACTTATATATACCATTCTCACGAAGCTGAAGGGTATAAAAAGGGCCCATTTGAAAAAATTGGGAAAAAATATTAAAATTTTTTTATTTTTTTAAAATATTTTTTTCGAAAGATTGATGAAAGAGCGATCTAAACTATTTGGGACACATTTTGCTAAGAACAATAGGTAATAAGCACGGAAACCAAAATATGCAAATGCATGTTTTTTCTGGTGAGTCTAATGGGCCAATGGATAAAATATTTACACGTTTCAGAATTATTTAAGAATTTTGGCATCGATTTGCCGATTTACCCTTAAATGCATATTTTATGTCATATTTTTGCGTTTTAGAGCATATTTTACTGTTTAATAGCATATTTTGACTTCATCAAAAACAAATTTTGTCTCACTTATTTTTCGCTGTTGTTTTACTTCCTTTGTTTAAAATTCAAAATTGAAAAATATATGGCTTTTTTTAAATATAAAATAAGCACTATTTTAATAATAGCGCCACCTAAATATCAAATTTTAGTTCTAATTCACACTTAACCGTTCTAAGCGTAAAAGAAATATTTATGTTTTGGTTAAAAATTATGTAAAAGTTTATTTTTTTAAGAGCATAATTTTTAAATTTTAAGAGCATATTTTAAAGTTTTTACTGCATATTTACATGGATAAGAAAAAACACCTGATTGGCCAAAATGTCAAATTTTGACTCATAGAGTTCTCGACCGATCTTGTTGAAAAATTGTGTCTGAGTTACTATCCAATAAAACTAACCATGCACAGTGGCGCCATTTAAAAAGCATATGATAGATAACACTGCGGAACAGAGATTTTGGTGCCCGAGATTTGAACTACCTTTTGTACACGTTGATGAACCCTCATTACTATGTTATACTTGTTTTTTTCCAGTCAGCTCGCGTTTTCGAAATATCGCGGTTTTTATATTTTCATTGAATACCCTATTTTTTTGTGTTTTTCTTCAAAATTTTGGGTAATGCAATTAAGAATGTGAAATTTTTTTAACATGTCTGATCTTTCGGGAAAGTTGAAATTTGACTTTTTTAGCTTTATCCTTAATAAAATTGTGCATTATGAAAATTTTAAATAAAATTTTTTTTAAAATTTTAAATTTTGTATGTTTCTTTTTAAAGGCTATATGATTTAAAATTATTCCAGAAAAGATTGAAAAAAAAATTTTTTTGGTTGGTTTTTTACGGTCATATGTCATTTTTGAAACCATGTCTTTTTTCAAAATTTTACCTCTAGCAAAAAATGGGGCAAGATGGAAATTTTTGCATTAGGTAAAGGGGTAATCAAAGAACTTATTTTGAAACATTTTAAGTATAACACATTTTAAGTAACCAAACCCTTGCACGAGATCTTATAGGAATTTCCCCAACCGGGATGAGTTAATGAAGGCTTAACCCATACATGAACCACATCGACAAAATGCCCGTTCATTTGATAGAGCTGTATACATATAGCACTCGTCTACCACAGCCTGTTATTATGCGAGATCTTTCCCGTCTCTCTGACTTGATGGCCAATTACAGCGGGATACTATGACTTTTACCCTTACTGCCTGAGATCTCAAAGTTAAAGATTCCATATGTTGAAATTTCTGCACTGAAGGCGTGCATAGGTGAGACAAAACTTTACAACAGGCGCATTTCCTATCGTCCCTTCACTAGCCATTCGGGTTCTTGTCGCTGCTATGCAACTATGTTAAGGGGAAAGGGAAAAAGGCGGATTGGAATGGAATAAAAAAAGGTGTTTGGCATTAGGGACGAAAATTTACTTCATGATATTTTAAAGTACATTCATTATTTTCTGTCTCATTCTTAAAACTTTATTTCTAATTGTTTCACTCCCACAACATCTGGTCACCTCACAGAATAAAAAATAATGTTTAAGCCATAGAAAAATCTATAAACTGTAAATAATTGTAGTGCTTTTACCATATTATATGGTTTCTAGCTTCAGGTGATACGAGTGTGCGAGCGCACTATTAAAGAAAACAAAAAGTTGCTTTTATTTTTATTATTTTTTTATTTTTTTCAAAATTCAACATTAAAATTTCAATAACCAAGGTCAAATCAACTAACTATTGGACTCACATGCGAATAGCAGCAGCAGTGTGTTTTTATTTTAAATGTTTATTTATCTATGCAAAAAACGACAAATTATTATTATTATTTGTGGCATAAAGTAAAACATTTCGAGATAAAACTGCAAACATTGAAATGGCAAAACGAGTGTGAAAAAAACTCTAAATAAATAAAGAAAAAAATTGCTATTAATTAACTGATTTGATGTTAAACAAGGGTTGGCTGATTCGATCGTATGTTGCTGACTTAAAGCAAAGTCGCAACGTGCTGTTAGGCACCTGTTTAAAGTGGTTTTTTAAAGCGAATTACAAATATTTAAGACACATGGAAGAAATACAAAATCGCTAATAATGCAAACAAAATAAAAACTTACCTTTATTTGTTTAGCAATATTAGCATTCAAAAATTGGCATCTTTTTAGGAGATGTCTGCAAGATGAAAGAGATAAGCGTTTAGTTTGGAGATCATTGAAACGATTAGAAGTGTATTTATTAAACTTTAATAAAATGTGAAGTATGACCTTGAGAAGAATTGTTTAAGTGATTTTAATACTTTAATAGCATATTATTCTGCAAGATATTCATGCTATAAATAACCTAAATTGGTATTAGGAAATTAAACTTTAACTACATACAGTGAGCCGCAAAAGTGAGTATACACCAAAAATTATTGAATATTTTTTAAGATAATGAAAATTCTAAAATTTATCCATGCTTAAAATTTTAAAGTTTCGGTTTGATAGAGATTGGCTTGAATAATATCTTTGGTTGTGAAAAATATAGATTTAAGTCGGACTATAATGATTTTCATGATCATAAAAAATCAAAAAAATCGCTGGTGTTTACTCACTTTTGAGGCTCACTGTAGGTACATATCTAGTGTAGGTATTTTCTAAATATCTTTAGAAATTGTAATCTACATACTATATTTATAATACATTTAGTTGTGTCAAAAAGTTATACTAAAATTGGATTTCAGAATTTTCCAAATGTGTTTCAAAATTTTGCATTTATATTTCAGAAATTTTAAATGTTCTAATTGTATTTCAGAATATTCCACCTGTTTTTCAGAAATTTCAAAATTCTGAAAAACAATAGAAAATTCTGAAAAGCAATTAAACAATTTTTAAGTATAAATTCAAAATTCTGAAATATATTTGGAAAATTATGAAATACAATTAGAAATTCTGTAATAAAATTGAATATTTCTGATATTCTATTAGAATTTTCTAAAATATAATTAGAAATTTCAGAAATACAATTTTAAATAATATAATTTAATAATATAATTTAATATAAAAAATATTTAATATTTATTTTATAAAAAAAATTTTGCATATATCTGAACTTTGACCTCGATGTGCGTCCAGAAATCGTTGTCCGATTTGGCTCAAATTTTCAGCACTTAACTTTTAGGCCTAGTGTCACAATATTCCACCCAGCACTCTTCAAAATTTTAACAAAAATTCTAGGCCAACTTTTTGGACCAACCAAATTTTGCATGCCGGATGTGCGCTACTTATATGTTCATCTCCCATAAAACTAAACTCGAATGCTCCTCTGCTACGCCTATGTGTCAATCGGATCAGCCAGTTAGAAATAACAGATTTATTTCCAAAAATATTTTGATTCTGCACGACTGTGAGTTAAGTAACTAAAAAAATTAATATCTGATTTAAAACGTACAGGAATAGCTTTAGAACACGAATTTAGCTTTAAAGTAGTTCTTATATAGATGCCGTATTTAAACACTGGGGATTAAATAAACTCTGACATTTCAAAACCCTGGAAAAAGTACAGTTTTATCCATCATATGGCCAACGAGAACAGATGTTCCAAATGATTCTATAAACAAACAAAAAAAAAATCATAACAACTTTATAAATGTGGGCATTACTTAAGAAAGTTGAAATTAATTCAAAACAAAATAAATAGTTTCAAGTACAAATTTATTTATGAAATGCTCGTAATATTTACAAATAAATGAATGAATATTATAAATAAATAAAAACAAACATAAGTAATTTCCATTAACATTTATGTGTATGTTAAGAGTGAATGAAATAATCCGCATGTTGACATACATTTCAAATAATTGATTGAAATATTGTGAAAATTGTGGTCATTGCCATCAAATTGCTCGTACGTTATGATTTTTTTTTCCAATTCATTCATAGATTTTAAGATTTTCGTTATCTTAATGCGAATACGGCGAGAACATAAAATGCTTTTAATTAAATGGATTTTGATAAACCAAATGTTTCAACAACAACCAATAATTTATTTTGTATTTAGTTGAGCATGAACATTTTTTTTTTGGATTTTAAATTTTCAACCAACACATTTGGTTTAATGAAAATTAAAAACATATAAACAGGGTTTATTTTCAAAAAGTGCATATGTTTAGCATTTTATGTTTTTAAGAAAACCTTGGGTATTTCACAAAATGATTCTTTTATGTTGAAGTTAAGTAAACGTATGAGAACCTTCCACCTTTCATTGCACTGACTACATGAATATTTATTTATTTAGTTAAATTTAATTAAATAAAAAGTAATCTTTATAGTGATCAGATCAGCACAAGGTTTTTGAACATAAAATTAAATTATAATTCAATCGAGAAACATAGATGCAGTCGACACTGATTGGAAAAGATTTATATTAAACCCTACAGAGCAGACAAGTTTGGTGCAGGTTGGACAAAACCGTACTGAATTTGTAGTTTATTATAATACGAGTGAATGATTTTATGATATTCTAGATAATTGGGAGATAACATAGTCTTTCGGTATAATCATGGTTATGGCCAATGCAGTATTGGGTCTAGAATTGTCTTTCTCAGAAACAATCCGATTAAGATTAATACCTTTTTGTTTTTTTATCGTAGAAAACACTTACGTAAATGCTACCAAATAATGAAAAAAAAAAGTCTTTTCGAAAACTATAAAAATAATAAATTGGAAATATAAAATATTTCCAGAAAAGGTCCGTCCGATAATCTCCTGTTATAATAAGGAATAATATCTTATTTGTCATACTAGTTAAGTAAAGTATTTTGAAGACTTTTTACGTTTATTATTGGGTGTATGACTTAAAAATGCGGAAATTTTTCTAATTTGTAGCTATTATTTTGAAACATTTGCACAATATAAATTTATTCAAAGTATTAGCCATTGTTAACAATTACCTTTTCCATCCTTCTGGCAACATATGGATTTCGAGCCAAAAGAACTGCTCAGGCCAAGATCGAATCAAGCCAATTTCAGATACTCTGTTCTGAAGTGAAACTTATCCCAGGGAGAGCGTTCTGCATCGATCAAAACAAGTAGTACTCGGACGAGGCAAGTTCTGGAGTATAAGGTGGGTGAGTTAAATCGTCCCAACCACTTCTTTCTAAATAGTTTTTAACAGGTATTGGAACATGTGAACTATCGTTGTCATTTTTTTTTCAGTATCTTTTTTCTTTATTGAATCTTTCTTTTTAGAAATTTACAAATAAGTATTCAAATCTTAACCTAAACTAAAACTAAAGTTGTTATTGCCGCTGCAATATCCAACATGAGTGCTCGTTTAATGATTATCTGGCCAGATCCTGTGTTTCCAATCGCCTCAGTCGTCTATGACCCTCAAATGACAGCAACTCCCTGGCAAGGGGGTTTGGATGAACCATACATTTGAAATGTATTTTAAACTGGAGAGTTTGATCTCCTCGCGTATTATGGGGACATTGAGATCCCTATGGATATTACTATTGCAAATGTACCATGGGGCACCTGTTATTGTCCTTAACAGTGCTGACTGCTTTCTTTGCAATTTTTCAACGTTAGATGAGGAGGCTGTTCCCCATAGCTGAATGCCGTATAGCCATATTGGTTTTATAATTGTTTTGTACAAAAGCACTTTGTATTCCAAGTCTAGAGCAGACCGTGGGCCAATTAACCAGTACAACTGAACTGACTTTAATTTTATTTGCGTAACCTTGGCTTCAATATGGTGGGACCATGTTAAACGGCGATCATGATGGATACCGAGATATCGCACATGGCTCTGTTCTGGGATTTTGATATTATTTATCTGTATGGAAGGGCAAGTAAATGTAACGTGAATACATTTTGTTGCATTGACCTTAATTTTCCATTTGTCCAGCCATTTTTCCAAATCGCCGATATGAGACTGGAGTTGTTCAGAAGCTATTACGGGGTTTTCATGTGTACTTAAAAAAGCGGTATCATCCGCAAATGTAGATGTGTGAGTCAGTGCGGTCGTGGGCATATCTGCAATATAT
This sequence comes from Calliphora vicina, assembly GCF_958450345.1. Lineage (NCBI taxonomy): Eukaryota > Metazoa > Arthropoda > Insecta > Diptera > Calliphoridae > Calliphora > Calliphora vicina. The sequence goes on from NC_088782.1 coordinate 97,184,610, forward strand.
AGGAACGGCCCTAGAATACTTCCCTGTGGTACACCAGCGGATATTTTTCGACGTGTTGAGATCACTTCCTTTGATCTGATTTGGAAAGGTCTTTCTTGTATGTAATTTTTAAGCAGTTCATGTACGTTCGCAGGTAGTAATCTAGTAATTTTGTGTATTAGTCCATCGTGCCAGACTTTATCGAAGGCTTGAGATATGTCAATAAATAATGCGGAAAAATACTGCTTGCTCTAGAAGGTTTTCCGAATAAGTGTAGTTATCCGATGTACCTGTTCGATAGTACTATGTTTCCTTCTGAAACCAAATTGATGGTCAGGAATAATGCAATTTTCGTCAAGGTGCACTATAAGTCTCTCAAGTAACAACTTTTCAAAAAGTTTTGAGAATATTGACAATAGGCTATTGGGACGGTATGATGTCACTTGAGTGACATCTTTTCCCGGTTTCGGTATCATAACTATATCAGATATTTTCTATGAGGATGGGAAATATACAATACGTAGTATTGAGTTAAATATGAACAAAATAATTCTCAGTGCTGAGTTGGGCAGATTACTTATCATCGTGGTAGTAATTTTATCTATACCAGGTGATTTTCCAGCCTTAAGACCTTTGACCGTCGTCCTCACGGCAGAGAACCGGAATTTTAGTGGGGCTGGCACCACATTATTTATGACATTATCTCTAATATATGAATTTGTATCATTTGGGGTAAATACATTCTCCAAGTGATTGGCAAATGCTTCGATTTTTTCTGAAGTATTTTTTGCCCATTCTCCGTTCTGAAGGCGTATGGGCGACTCATATACAATAGGGCATTGCATATTTTTCACAGCTTTCCAGAGACTATATTCTGTGTTCTTAGTAGGGTCTAAGTTTCTAAGATAATTTCTCAGGTTAGATTCTTTATTAATCTTTAAGGCGACGTGAAGTCTTCTTTGGCACTGATTAAGTTTAGCATTTACGTTCGGAGATCGCGATTGTTGCCATTGACGCCTGAGTGTTCTCTTTTCTTTGATAAGAGACTCAATGTTTTTAGGACATTTTGAATGTCTGTAATTCCCCAGGGTGACTGGGGGCGTGGACACTTTAACGGCGTTTGTTAAAATGTCTGTAAATATATCGACAGCGGATTGTATCTCATACTCATTTTTCAATGAGATATTTTGTGGCAAGTGTGAGCTAACATACATTTTATACTTTAACCAGTTCGTTTTCTTACAATTTACTTGGAACTGCTAATAACGTTAAAACTGTAGGCGAGTGGTCTGACGAGAGGTCCAGCAAAGGGATCACTGAAATAAATTCTCGTTTTATATTCATGATTACAGCGAAGTCAATTAGATCGGGAATCTTATTGAGGTCTGTAGGCCAATAAGTAGGTTGGCCACTAGATATGACATCTACACTCTAAAAAATGCATGTAAATTTACTACTATAAAGTTAGTAAGTTTTCATGTAAAATTGCAGTAAGTGTGTAAATTTAAGCACAATATGTTTGATAAAGTTAATTACATACTTTTATATACAAAAATACATATGTACAAAACGTAGTATTTTGAATGTTCTTCAACATGTTTATAATATAACTAGCAGACCCGGTGCGCTTCGCCACCCCAATTAGAAGAATGAAATAGTACTATTAAGTCTCCCTTTGTGAATCTAATTGTAAATGTCTAATTTCATATTTCTGGGTCCATTATTATAGAAAATGCAAAAGAAAGTTACCACTAAAGTCACCTTTTGTGAATTCAAATTCATTTAAAATCATGTGTGCCTAAAATTATTATAAAATATTCAAAAAGTACCATTGCAATAAACAAATAGTACCATTGATTATCACTTCTGAATTCGCATTCACTAAACCATAACCCGTCAATTTTGAATTTTAAATTTGTATAGCCTTTCCTATATTATCAACTAATTTTGTTTCTATAACAATTAATATTTAAAAATTATCACAAAACCCAAAAAACGAAACCGCGTTTTTGAAATTCATTGGTTTTTTGGAAACGCTAGGTCCATTATTATAGTAAATTCACAAAAGTACGTATGAGAACAAAGAAAAAGTACCAAGCGCCTTGAATTTCCACTCACTTGGGACCATAGACGCCTAATTTCATATTTCTATGTCCATTATTACAGAAAATTCATAAAGTACCATTAGAATATATAAAAAGTCCCAAAAAGCCCCCACTTGTGGTTTCCCACTCACTCCCATATAAGCTTAATTTCATGGTTTTAGGTTAATTGGTGAAGAAATTACAAAAAGTACCATTCGAATAAAGAAAAAGTACCAAAAAGTCTATCCCTAGAACTCTCACTCACTTTAGAACATATACGATTAATATCATGTTTCTAAGTTCATTGTTATAAAAAATTCAAAAAAGTACCATTAGAATAAAGAAAAAGTACCAAAAAGTCTCCCCCTGGAATTCTCACTCACTTTAGTACATATACGATTAATTTCATATTTTTATGGCCATTATTACAGAAAATTCAAAAAGTACCGCTACAATATACAAAAAGTACCAAAAATCAGGCACTTGTGGATTCCCACTCATTCCGGTCCATATAAGCTTTATTTCATGTTTCTAGATTCATTGGTGAAGAAATTACAAAAAGTACCATTCGAATAGAGTAAAAGTACCAAAAAGTCTCCCCCTAGAATTCTCACTGACTTAGGACCGTGTATGCTTAATTTCATGTTTCTAAGTCCATTGTTATACAAAATTAAAAAAAGTACCATTATAATAAAGAAAAAGTACCATGAAGTATCCGCTCAATTTTCAATCACATAGGACCATATACGCTTAATTACATATTTCTAGGTCCAAGTACCATTATAATATATAAAAAGTACCAAAAAGCAGTCACTTGTAGATGCCCACCCACTCTGGCCCATGTAAGCTTTATTTCATGTTTCTAGGTTCATTGGTGAAGAAATTACAAAAAGTACCATTCGATTAAAAAAAAGTACCAAAAATCTCTCCCTAGAATTCTCACTGCCTTAGGACCGTGTATGCTTAATTTCATGTTTCAAAGTCCATTGTTATAGAAAATTAAAAAAAAGTACCATTATAATAAAAAAAAGTACCATGAAGTATCCGCTTGAATTTTCACTCACATAGGACCATATACGCTTAATTTCATGTTTCTAGGTCCTTTATTGTAGAAAATTCAAAAAGTACCATTATAATATAGAAAAAGCAACCACGTGTGGATTCCCACCCACTCGGGCCCATGTAAGCTTTATTTCATGTTTCTAGGTTCATTGGTGAAGAAATTACAAAAAGTACCAATCGATTAAAGAAAAAGTATCAAAAAGTCTCCCCCTAGAATTCTCACTTACTTAGGACCATATATGCTTAATTTCATGTTTCTAAGTTCATTGTTATAGAAAATTCAAAAAAGTACCATTAGAATAAACAAAAAGTACCAAAAACTCTCCCCTTAGAATTCTCACTCACTTAGAACCATATATGCTTAACTTCATATTTCTATGTCCATTATTATAGAAAATTCAAAAAGTAAAATTAGAATATAGAAAAAGTACCAAAAAGCAGTCACTTGTAGATTCCCACTCACTCCGGTCCGTATAAGCTTAATTTCATGTTTTTAGGTTCATTGGCGAAGAAATTACAAAAAGTACCATTCGAATAAAGAAAAAGTACCAAAAAGTCTCCCCCTAGAATTCTCACTCACTTAGGGCCATATATGCTTAATTTCATGTCTCTAAGTCCATTGTTATAGAAAATTCAAAAAAGTACCATTAGAATATAGAAAAAGTACCAAAAACCCCACAATTGTGGTTTCCCACTCACTCGGTTCCATATAAGCTTTATTTCATGTTTCTAGGTTCATTGGTGAAAAAATTACAAAAAGTACCAATCGAATAAAGAAAAAGTACCAAAAAGTCTCCCCCTAGAATTCTCACTTACTTAGGACCATATATGCTTAATTTCATATTTCTAAGTCCATAGTTATAGAAAATTCAAAAAAGTACCATTAGAATATAGAAAAAGTACCAAAAAACCCACACTTGTGGTTTCCTACTCACTCGGTTTATATATAAGCTTTATTTTATGTTTCTAGGTTCATTGGTGAAGAAATTACAAAAAGTACCAAAAAGTCTCCCCCTAGAATTCTCACTCACTTAGGACCATATATGTTTAATTTCATGTTTCTAAGTCCATTGTTATAGAAATTTCCAAAAAGTACCATTAGAAGAACAAAAAAGTACCTATAGTTCTGTTCACACATTTTGGTACCTAAATATTATACCCTATGCCTAACACAAACTTCACTCAGATACAAATCAGCTAACTTTAATGTCGATAAGTGCAATAATTTAAAATATTAAAAAAGTACCATTAGGAGAAAAGTACCAATTTCCCTTTTCTTCCTCGAACAGCCCTCAAGTTCGACCTTTAAAAATATTCCATTTTGCCAAAATTGTTTATGCTACAGACATGTCTCAAAATATTAAAATCTGTGTTAATGTGCCCAAGAAAAAATATGTTTTAAAAAAGTACCAAACTGTTTACCCGGATTTGGCCCAATATACACCTTGGCACTCGAGTTACAAATAACACCCTGTTAGTTAATTTTTGTATGAATCCAGGAACCAGTGTTAAAAAAATTATCAAAATTGGCTTAATAATTTCAATAAAATGTATTTTTCCGATTTTATCCCCTTTTTGGTACCTTTTTTATCCCCATTGCTTTGGTAAAATTTAATTCAAATAAATTTCTGTATCGTGGTGGGAGCTCATAATAAAATATTCGTATGCCTATGTCAAATTATAGAAAAACATATTTTATGAAAAAGTACCATAAATAAACACAATTTTTATCCCTTAAGGGTTCGAATTTCCAAAAAGTACCAAACTTATATTTTTTATTTTTTGAAAAGTAAAGAATGCGATTTAAAATTTGTTTATTGGTTTAAAAGATACATAGGGTGCAAAAAAAGTACCAAAATACAGTTTTTACCCGTTTTCTCCCCTAAATGTTTCGAATTTCGAAAAAGTAAGAAACACCTGTCAGCTTATTTTTTAAATGGAGTAACATGCAACTTTAAGTTTTTTTGTATCTTTATTAGTTTTGAAGATATAAGGTTACCGAATTTACCCGTTTTTACCCTTTTTTACCCCCTAAACGTTCGAATTTCCAAAAATCCCTTCTTATCGGATCGTTTTGGGGAGTGAGGAACCCACAGTTAAAATTTCGTGATTCTAGCTTCAGCCGTTTGGGCTGTGCGATGATGAATCAGTCAGTCAGTCAGTAACGTTACTCTTTTATATATATAGATAGGCATTTTATGTTTAAAATTACATATATTGTACCTAAATAAGAATTTTTACACACAAAATGTGTAATCTTACTTTGAAAGTGTAATATACAAATTGTCAAAATTTTATTTAAAAAATAATAAAAAGCATTCGTAAAACATTTTTTCTAAATAAAATATGAACAAATTAATACAAATTAATATAAATTGTGGGAAAAATCATATAACTAAATGTAAGTAACCTGAAAATAATCAGTTCTTTGTAACGATTTAGCGTGATAGGATAATCTTTATTACAGCTAACTCAATTTCTATAAGGGAGACTGTTCAAAATAATTAAAATTTTATTGTAAGTTGAGACTGCCGAATGATCAAAATGTAAATCAAATCATCACACTTTATTTGATATTTTTGTAACAGGTCTGCTGTCATCGTAAGTTCTTCCATGGAGTAAAAACTTCCGGTTGATACAGCTGTCGCTGAGTTGCCGATATTTGGCGGAGTGTTACTGGGGTCGTTTTTATGATTCAATTGTGGGGGGAATGTGATTTGAGGTTATAACAATATGGATGACAGAATGAAATTATCAAAATCTTTATTAGAATTATATCGTCCTTGTTGTTCATATGTCCACCATGTCCACCTTATTACCTCAATATATACATACCATGCTTTATACAAAAACGATCAAACTCAAAAATTACGACCAAATTCGCAGCCGCTGAATTTAGATTCCCTAACTGTAGGTTTTGTTTAATTATACGAGTAATAAAATATCGTTTAATATAATAAAATAAATATTTCTTGTTTTTTTTGCGAGTATCTTTGGAGTAGAATGTGGAATACATTTTGAATGTATATTTACAAATTTTACGTGTAATTTTACACACTATGTTTTTATAGACACAAAATATTGAAATTTATATGTTGCTAAACATTTTTTAAACACATAAATAAGTAATTTTACACATTTGTTTGTATATTTTTTTACATACAATGTGTGTAAATAATTGAATTTACACACAACATGTATTTTTACCCTAATTATAGTAGGAGAAAAGTTACCTACTATAAATGGAGTAAATTTACATGAAAATTTATTAGAGTGTAGTCTGTTAGACGATATTGCTTCTAACAGTTGCCTCCCTCTAGGAGTAATAAGGCGAGAGCCCCAAAATGTATGTTTTGTATTGTAATCACCAGCTGCTATAAATCTTGGACCTAGAGTCCTAAAATATTCGAGAAACTGCTCTCGATTAATATTATACCTAGGAGAACAATATATTGAAGATATTGTAACTCTACCATCAGGTATGTTTATAGATGTGGCCTGGATGTGATCCGATTTACATTCTGGCATTGGGAAATGCCTAATATCGTTGTCATGACGGAATATTACGGTTTCATGTCTGGCCGCGTTTTTCGGCGAATTCTCGCTTCAAACGAATCAGTTGCGTTCGGTACAGGTTCCCTGTGATAGTCTGGCCAGATTTCAGCAGCTCATAATACATAGAACACTTTTGGTCCCACCAAATACAGACCATTATCTTAGAGCAATAGATATGGTGTCGATTCGGCTGATTGGCCGGGCTTCATATACGATCTCTTACGATTGTAATAGATCCACTTTTCATTGCAAGTAATGATTCGGTGCTAATTTGAGTAGCTCCCAATGATTTTGCAAGCTCTTGTTGAGTTTAACAACAATCTTCATGGAGTAATGTCTCTAATTATTGGTCTTCAAACTTTTTTGGCTGGCCTGGGCAAACTTTGTCTACCGTGACAAAATCACCACTTCTGATGCTTTAAAGAATTAAAGCAAAACTTCCCGCATATGACGCTTTGTTGATACAAAATTAGACATTTTCGAAGCAAAAAAAAAACTTTGTTGTTTACACTATAATGTTCAATAACTAATGGTGTTTTCTTTTCTGGCATAAATGCTGCATTTATTCTGCCTTTTACCTTTCTTTGTGTTCTTTTCTGAAAAAAAATGTAGTTTGGTCGTGTTCTTTTCTAATAATGTTACCCTAAAACCCTGAAGATATGCTACATGTTTCACCCTCAATTTTATCAAAGGGTTAGAAATGCACCACTTTTTTTGTAGTTTTATAATATTTTGAAGGTAAATAAAAGAAAATTGCATAAATGGTAATGATTTTGTTCTATTGTGATCGTTAAAAATGCAACACATTATATAGGCAACATTTTGTGTCAGAAAAGAAAACACCATATGTGAGAATAAATGACAGATATCTACCCTTCAAAATGAATATAAGATATAACAAGAAAAACCGCGTTCAACAGATACGCCATCTATTGTAAATCCCGCATTTTTATACCCTACACCACCATAGTGGGGAGGGTATAATGCGTTTGTGCATATGTTTGCAACGCCCAAAAATATTAGAATCACTTTCTGAGTCGATTAAACGATGTCCGTCCGTCTGGCTGGCTGGCTGACCATGTAAACCTTGTGCGCAGAGTACAGGTCGCAATTTTGAAGATATTTCGATCAAATTTGGTACATATTATTTTTTTGGACCAAGGACCAACCCTATTGAAACTGGCTGAAATCGGTCTATTATTTCACCTAGCCCCATACAAATGTCCTTCCGAAATTGGGCTTTATCGGTCATAAATGTTTAATTTATATATGTATTTCCACAAATTCCGCTTCAAATAAGTTTTATATATACAAAATTCATGTTACAAAATTTTGTTACGATTGGTCCATAATTAGTCATAGCTCCCATATAGACCCGCTTCCGAAAATCACTTTAACGTGCATAAATCGCTTAAAAATGTTGGTATACTCACAAAATTCAACATAGTTAACTTTAATATAGACATAAATCACACGACCTAATTTCATGGTGATCGGTCCATAATTGGTCATAGCTCCCATATAAGGCCCACTTCCGAAAATCACACAAAAATATAAATTATTGAAATTTTAAAAGAAAAATGTTTTTGCTCTTTTACTTAGTGTAGGGTATTATATGTTCTTGGCTTGACCGACCATACTTTCTTACTTGTTAAGTCATACACCCAATATAATCTATCCTTAATATTGTTTATGTAACAGGGCTACTGTTGTCGAAAGTTCTTTCCTGGGGAAACGACTTTCAGTTGATATAAATGTCTCTGAATTTGTAATCATTGTCTGAGTGAGACTCTGGTCTGCTTCGGAGCGATGATGCAATTGTCGTGGGAGTGCCTCATTAAGGTAAACGTTTCAGGGTTCGACTCAAGAAGCTCTGGGAAATGGCTTGAAAATAAAATTATTTTGGCTATCAATGATATGTTCCCGTTACATCCGGGAAATTATCGGCGGACAATAAGCCTATTCTTTTGACACCATATATTCTAAGTTATTTTCCATTATTTGTTCCATTACATTCCATTAACTCTCATACTGCTTTTTAAACCAATATTGTTTGGACCCATTTTATATAATGTACGGTCCAATGAAATGGACCGCTGTCCAGCTTGCGGTCCATTTCATTGGTATACAACCTTGAATACAAGTCAGATTTTAGGAATCCCAGAAGCCTAAATACAATTCAGTTATCTTTTCTGATGAAGTATAGAATTTTATTCAAAGACAGGTTGATATGTCCACACATGGGGTAATTTTAATGGAAAAACGAAAGAAATATAACGTCTGAATCTTAAGTTGAATTGACAATGGTGCTCCAAAATGCGTGAATTTTATATGGAGTATGTACATTATTTTTAGTGGCAGTATTGTTTCGGTATGCAATGGGCTACCTTAACAAAAACTTTCATTACCAAGTAATATTTTAAAAAGCTACGGTATTATCAGTAAAAACAAGAAAATAAACTAAGGCATTATTCGACTAATTCTAAGTAATGCAGACTGTATGTAGTAGTCGTTTCAGTTATTGCAAGTCATTACCAAGTTTTTGCTGGGACGTTACCCATGACGTAATAATGAGGAACGAATCTGCTATTTAGTATGCTAAATGTTTTCCAGTCGTTAAAACCTTTATCACCATCAATAATGTTCAGTCATCATTTAATGGATTACCTCAGTTACGCTTCGCTTGATGATTTTTTATTTTCCAATATGCTTTCGTTTGTTGAACTAAATTGAA